>NC_036461.1:26951908-27251908 GCF_002775205.1 Xiphophorus maculatus
ATAAATAGCTCCCAAAATAAAGCAAAACTCTAATGGTACATAGTTTGTGGTGTTGTGCTATACACAGATATACGCTGTAAATCTGCTTTAAAATCTTTAAATAGAGCTGGTTGCTTGTTTCCCTCGCAAGATCTGGCAACACTGGGCTGTATGTCGTGAGTCTGAGAGATAGTGGAAGAGTTGTCTCTAACCGTTTTTGAACTTTTCTTTCATGTATTGTTTTTCAAATAATCTTTATTTGCACTGATTCTATATCTTCATTTTGGTTTGTTAGCGCTTACAACACTGTTTGCGGGGATGGCGTGTTTGCCATGGGAATGGGATTCAGATTCAACTTAATCTATCAATTCCAGTTGAGACAGTTCTCCTGGCTGTTGGTGATTTTGTTGGCCACATCAATTTAGTGCTTCAAGAATGAATAATAGAGTGGTGATATTTTTGAAAGAGGAGTGTTTTGTGACTCAGCTGATTGTTAGAGGGGTGACAATAGATGGAGAGTACCTGCAGGTTCATCCCTAACGACTTGTTGGAGGAAGAGCAGCAGTGTTGGGAAGCCTGCCAATGATTTCAAAACTCTGGGTTTGGGATGTAAACATGAGAAACAGAAACATGTTATATCGTTTAGGAGGCATGTGTTTATGTTCCTACTCTGTAAAACATTTTGAGACATATTTAGTTGTCTACTATCTCCTACTCTCCAAGTGAAATAAATTTAGTGAATTTTGGATTTTGAACCTAAATGTGAGTTTGTGAAAGATAAACTTATAGTAGTAAATTGTGTTAGCTTTTTATCAATTTTGTCAAACCGCCAATAGTTAAATAAATAAGTGCTAACCTCAAAAGGTTAGCATTTAAAAAAAATTGAAAGAAGAAAAAGACAGGAACTCTTTCCCAGAGTGCTTAGTGGCATGTTTTTGTATACCGTGTTGCATCGTGAGTGAGATGGAAGTATGTTGCATTGATATGAGCCCTGCGTGTTATTAAGGCAAATGCTTATTTTAGTGCTACTGACAGTTTGAAAAGCTTCAGGATAATGTTCTATTCACATTAAATGTTTTTGAGCAGAATTCATTTTGATGTTAATAAAATTCATTATCAAATCAGAAAATTTGCTCATGCAATTTGAAACAAGAATTTAAGTTATTCTATAGTAAAATAAGTAGTTATATTAACTTGATAATGTAAAATAGAGAAATGTGTGCTCTTTAATTAGATGAGGGGAGACTGATTTTTCTTGCATATTGTGAAATAATTATTTGGTTTAAATTGCAGCATTAAGCCAAACTCACAATTCAAGATTAATTAACTTAAAAGCAATGTTTAGAGACAGTGTAATCCGGGAGAGACTCAGAGTAGAGCCGCTGCTCCTTCACATCGACAATCGAGCCAGTTGAGGTGGCTCGGGCATCTGGTCAGGACGCCTCCTGGACGCCTCCCTGGTGAGGTGTTCTGGGCACGTCCCACCAGGAAGAGGCCCCGGGGAAGACCCAGGGACACAGGGACTATGTTTCTCGGCTGGCCTGGGTACGCCTTGGGATTTCCCCGGAACAAGCTGGAATAAGTGGCTGGGGAGAGGGAAGTCTGGGCCTCCCTTCTGAGGCTGCTACCCCTGCGACCCGAACCCAGATAAAGCGGGAAAAAAATGGATAGATGGATTGACAATGTTTAGACAACTTTCCTCTTGTTTTTAAATCAACTTCATGAATTTTAATTTCAGAGTTAAAACCAAAACAGTTTTCTTGTTGACTTAAACTGCATTTTCAAGGCAGCAGGTGGACTTTCATTTTCAACTTAAACAACCCTCAGATGTTTTACAGTGTAAAATCTGCCACACAGAAGCTGGAAGTACTGTATCTTTCAGACTTAAATATGAAGAAGGATACTATGTGGCTCCTATATGGTTCCATCTTCCACCCTCCATTTTGCTGTTAGAATCCTAAAAAAGACCAGTGCTTGTGGTGATGAAGTCTTTGTAGAAAGAAGGATCCAGAGAAGCAAAGGTAGGAAGTTAAGACACTGGAGGTGGAGAGCTGGAAGGAGCAGCAGGAAATGTAGAGGGGGATGAAGGCACAGCTAAAGCTGCCTGACTGTGTGTTTGGGATGTAAACACGACAAATTGAAATATGTTCAATCTTTTAGGAGGGATGTGTTTATGTTCCTAAACACTGAAGCTGGGAGTGTCTTTCAAAAACCCAAAATGGTCACAGAAATAACTTGAATGTGACAAAGGTGATAATGAATAAAAAAAACTATGAATATGAAATAAAAGTCTGACATTGCTTTTCAAACATGCTTCAATAGAATTATTTTAAAAAAATAAACTCAGGCCTGGACATGGAAGTCATTTGCCTCTGATTCTGTTGGCTTATAGCAACAGAAGCATATCTTATCTTTGGCTACATTTGCACAATAATAAAAGTTCCAGCCGTTAAATAGATAAAATATTCAGGTCAAATATTAATAATGACTTGACACAAATTAGTCAAGTCATGGCTGATTCCTGTCATGAAAATAAGAGTTGATTAATCCTGGACAATCATCTCTGAACTGCAGCTATCCAAGTGTGTTTAATAAAACTAAAATTATCGATTTATAGTTGTTTTTTTCCCATCCTCAGAAAAGAAGCAAGAGAAATGTTATATATAGTGCTCTGAACTAATACTTGTTAGTTTTTTCTGTTTTCATGTTAGTTTTTTGTTTTAAGAAAATTGTTTGCAGATGAGTTTAAGAGTATCTGATCAAAAGATTCTAAATGCAAATGAAAGTAACTTTTGTGAAAATCTTTGAAAACCATGAAACACTTCTTCCACTTTAAAGCTCTGCACTGCTTTGTGTTGGTCTGCCACATAAAATCACAAAAAAATAAAAAATATATATTAAATTGTGAGGTTATAACACTGTGAAGGTACAAGTTAAACCTGATATAGGGCTTTTTGCTATCAGTATTGAGATATTGAAAGCTAACATGGCTAGCACACCAGACACACTGCTGCTATGTGCAGATTTATCCTCCACTTCTACCGACTCACACCTGGAAAAAAGGAAGTGACACTCACAAAATTTTATTCCTGGATTTTTTTGAGTGCCTTTGTTATGATTCAGCACATTGCACTTCTGGAAAAACTTACCAGAATGAGAGTGGACGCCTGCCAGGATGAATAACATCATGTCTGATCCAAGACCAGTTCTGATAGGAGGGGAGGAGGTCTGCGTGTGCAGACCTATAAATATCTTGGTATGTGGCTGGACAACAAGCTTGAGTGGACAATTATGGAATAAAAACAGTCTCAAAATACCTGTGCATGTGTAATACTGGATTTGCAATCTGTCTAAGCATCTTTATGTGTAACTTTGGATAGTTGTATCTTTGGAACATGATGTGTAAACCGTAAAAAGAAAATTTGTGAGTAACTCTGGGTTCTTGTAAATATATGTTCAAATGCATATACAAATACTAAGAAAATATGAATATAAAATAAAAGTACCCACACACAATTACAATTTCTACAAATGTTAAATTTCTACACACAAACCTTTTAATTACAATCTCACTAATCTGATAATACCTACAAATGTTAAATAAGTACACACGAGTCACCTGATACACACAGACAGAAATGCATTGCACAGATCTGGTTATGAGTGCACAAGACGCTCAGTCTTGGTTTTTGGTTTGACTACCTGTTTATCGAGCCAGCGAGCCATTTCGCCACCTTTTGGTCATTTTATTAACCACGTAGGCGCCTAGGCGCAAATTCAAACTGGAAGACTCTCTAGCCTCACCTGCATCATCCAATCGGCGCATCCCGCTCATCACCGCCAACCTATCAATGCTGGACCAAGCCACGTCACGGCCAATCACAGTTGATAAGGACCGCCATCCATGGCATCTTCCGATTTCCAGCTGCGCTCAACCCTCCTCCACCCCTTCTCCACCTCCACTCTCCCGGCTCTCCAGGCACACATCATCCACCGACCTCCTCCACCAGTGTCGGGCCCCGGGGGATGACATTCCTAACCTACATCGGGAATGCTCATCCGAGCTTATTGCAATTCACAGCTCGATGTCCTCAGCCGGGGCCCGAGCGCCAAAGAACTTTAATATATGTATGTCAATAAACCCTTTTAATCGCTGTCTTTCTCTGTCTGAGTCTCTCAAGATTGAAATCTCATCTGTACCGCTCAAAAATGCACAATATGTCTATAAACAATTTTGGAGTATCTTAAAAAGTACTGAAATATTCAATTTTCCAACAAATTAACGTCTTTATCACTTTGGCACAAGCGCAGTGACAAACTTTCAGAGGATGAAAACACTAGACTGAGCAAAAATCATGACCCAGCTTTCCAACAGCATTTAAATGCACCACTTATGCACAAATCTGAAGCTGTTGGAGGGTGACATGAGTCTCAAAAATACTCATGCACTCGTAACCGGATCTGTGCGTAAATGCAGTTTTGTCTGTGTGTATCAGGCGATTTATGCATAGTTATTTAACATTTGTCGGCATAGAAGAAGGTTTGAATTCGTATTTATCAGATTTGTAAGGTTGTAGTTAAAAAAGTACCCGGAGAAATTTTCTTTTTACGGTTTACAAATCCAGTATTACACACGTACAGGTATTTTGAGGCTGTTTTCACTCCATATACAATCAACACTAAACAGCTCTATAAAAGCGGATATATACGTATATATAAAATACTAACTGACCTAGAGTGTCTATGATGTTTTACTTGTGATATTAATTTTGGCTTTTTGGACAAAATACAAAAATAATTTTAATGTCAAAATAAAATCTGATTTCCACAAAATAATGTCAATTACTTTAAAATATTTAACATAAAATAAGTAAGTAGACGGCTTTGGCTGGAATCAGTGTGGATGGCTCTACAGTGTCTAAAGTCTACATACTCTCTGCAGTCATGTGATTTCCATTCCACTCATTGCAAGAATACTAGCACCAATACTAGCATCAATCAGTTTTATGGACCTCTGTTGAATTAAGTCAGAGGAAGTCCACACACTTTAAAGGGTGTCAATATTTGTGCTGAAGTTTGTGTTCAGGTTTCTATTTTGATTGTCATTGTTTTGTAGAAATCAGTTTCACGTTGCCATTAAAGGATTTTTTGTGAAAATTAGCTTTTGTCAAAAAAGCAAATTTGTAAAAACTTGATTGTGAAAACAATTAAAGGGTTAAATATGCAAAGGGCTGAATACTTTTTATGCAAAAATGTATTCTGAGTGTAATGTCAGACAGTATGAATAAAAATGTGTGTTGATAGAAGGCTTCTTCAGGTTTTTAGGACATATATTTAACAGTTTCCCTATTGCAGTATTTCCAGGATGTGTGTGAAATGTGTGTTTGTCTGCAGTCCAACAGTCTGCACAACTTTACAGTGCTGTCTCAAAAGCTCCTGACAGGAAAAGAAGACACTTACAAGTAGATCACTGAAGCACATTTATTGTCTTCATTTGGTTTTGCACAGAAACACATGAAAACGACTGAACAGAAGCAGGAACAACACAGGCATGTAATGCAAAAATGTTTCTGCTGCTGTCAACTGAAACCTCCATGTCATCAAAAACAACAATTTAGATATCAGTGCAGACAGCTGTTTATTAAGCAGTTATCAAGTGAAACCACTGCATTTTCATGGCAACAATCACATAAGTAATTTCCATAAGAATAAAACCAGAGAAAATCTATCAGCTGGTTTTGTCATAAATCAGGGATCTGTTTGGAAGAGCAGTAGCTGAGCTGTTAATTTAGCTGAGAAAGTATTTGATTAATTAAACAGCATATTCCTCTGTATTAATTCACCAACACATATAGTAGATGCATATAAAAAAAAGCTCTGCAGCTGCTGGTCTCTAAGAGCAAACAATAAATGAAAAGGTTAAAATTCATAATGGTTTTAGTATTGTAAGCTGTTTATGATAACATTATAAAAATGAGGCCTAAAATACATTTCCATGTATCTCTTCTCTGTGTCTGACATTCCATCTCATCAGAGAGTAGACTAACAACAAACCATTGCTCCATCACAGCACCTTCATTTGTCTGGTGCAACAGAAACCTTCAATCCACTAAACGCCTGTTGCAGATACCGTCCTCAGAAATGTGTGGTATTTGCTGTATGTCAGGTACACTGTTCTTCATGTAAACACAGAAAACTTGGAAAACAAGAAGTCTTCTGGCACACATCTACTTCCACTTCAGTCCAGTTCCAAAATACTCTATTTTTAAATGGAGCCAAACATCCTCTTCAGAGAGGAAGTCCACATTACTTATTACCTGCCCTGACAAGGTTGATGGGCATGTTTCTCTAAGTACTATGGAATTCTAACTAATTCTACATTGACAGATCAGGGAGGTGTAAGGATAAACTTAAAATAGCCTTTCAATTTGAAAGACTTGGCTAAACGTCATTCTACAATGGGGTAGCTGGCAATAGTTAGTTACTAAAATATTGAAGAACCCCTTACCAGACTAAAACACAGTTCAAAATTCAGCAAACTCTTCATTGCGAAAAGCCTGAAAACGATTGAATTCCAGGTTTTCCCCAAAATTACTAGTTTTTGTGATTATCCCAAATTATCCTGCCTTATGAGTTTCTACAATTGAATGTTATAGATGTGTCATGTTTCACACTATTCCAGACAGTAGTATGTAATGTGCTGTACTAAATGAAAGAGGCTTTTTGTAATATAGCCCTGCTCTGGTCACAGACTCAAGACATTTGGCATTAAAAAAAACAACAACAGAAGCAAGTTCCAATGGAGACAAAAATTAATTCATGGGAATTTTAAAGAAAAGACAGAGACCAGAGGCTTGGAAGTGGAAGAATGTGTAAAATGTAGAAAAGGTTTCCAGCAAAAGTTGTTTTTTTTAATAATGGAGAGAAACCATGAGCTTTTGTGTCAGAAGACAAAAAGAAACCTTTCCGTGAATGCGAGAAGGATTTTAAATGCAGAGCAGTGCTCTACATTCAGCTTGAGTTAGATTAAAAGCCTTTACAAAAATTAATTCTTGAAAATATCAATGTATTACGACAAAAATCAACAAGAAAGACCTTGGACCTCCAAAGGTCCAACGATCTTTTGGATCTTTGGCAGTTTTATGGTTGATTGTAGAATATAGATTAAATACAAAATTTACAGAATGTTGACAGGTTGACCTATAACAGGGTTTCTAACAAAATGTTGGAAGGTTTGCAACAGGTTTCTGAAGGGAAATGACAAATCGTAGGTTCTAGTGTAATAAAAGCTATCTGTCAGGAGCATCATATACTTTTGAGACATTGAGAGGAAAAACTATAATCAGTGTTTGTAACACTCCATATTTAGGAAACTACACATCTGTGCTGGGGCCTAGAGTCAGACTGGGAGACGTTGACACTGGAGGCTGTGTTTACCAACAGGGACTGGGTTCTCACTGTGTCCAGAGCTTCTGACAAAGCTTCAGATGAACTTGCTTCTGCAGTGTCAGTTGAGGTCTCAATATCCTGAAGAAACATGTATAGGATCAGACGATCTGTCAAAATACACCCAAAAAATCTTCTGATACGTTGTTTATTATTAGGATTTTGTGGCCAGGTGTTAAGAGTTAAATTTATGCTAGCTTATTATTCTATTTATTAGCTCATTAGAGATGCACTGACAGAAGATTTCAGGCTGATTTCTAACTTCTAGTTTTTGTAAAATGTTCTATCAGTTTTAGATTTAAATTATGATTTAAAATATATATTTCTAGGCTTTCTGATGTGAGTAAACATTAAATAGGCCAAAGTAATACCACACCATGTGTGTGAGAGATTGAGAGTCTTTGTAGAACAAAGTTTTACAATATAGTAATTATGTTGTAGTGGCTAATGCTTATACTGTATAAGCATTATCAGCACAGTTAGCATAGCTCATTGTGTATTCCACACAAAATGTAAACAGTTCCCTTAACAAAACAGTTCTAACAAAAACCCACAGAGACATACAGTACCTCTCAGATCTGTTCACTTGTATGTCTGAAATAAAGCTAGAAATATTCCAAACATGTGAGCATTCAAAAATCAAGCTAGCACTGAAGAGTGGCATGGAACTCTGCAGCAAGGGCTTAGAATGCTATTCATCAACTAAGTGTCAAAAAATTCCTACAAGGTGAAACACAATAGTGGAATGTGCCACTATCTGGTTTGGTTCTATTTTCAAGTAGAATTGTCGCTCAAGAATTGAAGGCTAAAGGTTCTTTCTCTGTGCGCTACAGTGTGCCTCTTCCAGACTGGGTTGCTATTAATGATTTCATTCAAATGTTCACACCACAAAGGTTGTGTGCCGTCTTTTAAACCATGTGACAGACTCATAAATAGAACTTTCAAGATAACAGTTGTGTGTTTAAATATTATTTTAGCAATTAAATGAAAGCAGTATAGTGGCAAATTACATCAATGTGAAAAGATGTTCAATAGTATTTGATTTCAAGAAATACCCAGCGAATCCAGCGAAACTATGTATGCATATTTTAACAGTTCATTAATGAGTAGTTTTGTCTATGCATTCTGCCACAAATGGCCCTTTAAGGACATCTACATACGATGTGAAATAAAAATGAGTTTAAACAGTTCAGTCAGTTGGCTTCACAAACTATCTGTAATGGCAACATCACACACTCGAGCAACACCAGTTCATGTATTTGCAAATCAGCTTAAAGGGGTTTCCTGCCGAGTCTGTCTCTTCACCTATGTCTTAAGGGCACTTGTAACAGGGCAGAAAGTCTGTCAACAATGACAGAAATTAAAAGCTCAAACCATAGCAAATTTTCAGCCTTCATAGTCCAGTAGTGGACTGGTCTAAACTGATCAAGCTGAACTCTGAATTCTCGGTGCATCTCAATTTATTGTAGTCATGTTGTAAACATAATCGGTCAGTTTTGATGACCGCATGTATCCTGTTGAAACCAGTCAGAAGGACAAAGAATGTTCTAGTGTTACCTTTCCATCCTCTGCAGTCTGATCAGCACCTAGGCCAGTCACCGCTTCCTTCTCCTCTGAGACAACAAGCTCTGCTTCCTAACACCAAGAAAAAAAAAAAAAAGGTTTCACCATAACTTCATCGAATGCCAGTTGAACAAATTACAATCCCTGTCTGACAGTGCCATCTAGTGGAAGAAAAAAGAACTGATGCATGTGCAGCATGCATCACACAATGCAACTGAAAACAGCAGCGACAGAAGAGATGTACAAGCAATGAATGAAGGAATTAATGTCAGTGCAGATTTTGGAACAGGTTAAGGAGGTGAAAGTAACAAAGAGAGCAAAGAAACCCAGAACAGAGTTTAATCATGCAGCTTTCAGAGGAAGGATGGTTGGGAGTATTGTGTGAGCTCTCATCTGTTTGTCAAGTTTGTTTTCACTCACTTCTTAATTATTTTTCCTAAACATACAGCCTTGTCTATGCTACGTCTAGCCCATATTCAATGTGGCAGCTGACCTTCAGTTGACAAAGAACACCAACGTGAGAAGAAGTTAACCAAAGAGTTCAGTAGTACAGAGAAATAGTGTGAGAGTTTCAACTGTAGCCCTCAATCTCCTTTACCTCAGGTGAAACTCCTAGGAAAGATTCCCAGAGCCACCAAAATACACTTCCTCCATCGTCCTCCATGATCAGCTCCTCACTGCCTTTATTCTCTGTAGTTTCTTCAACAGGGAGCTCACCATGCTGCTGACATGGAGACATGCTCTTATGAAGAGTCAGACAGAAGGGGGGGCTTCGGGTCAAAAGCAAACCAGGAAAACTGAGCTACTAATGCCATAGGAGATGAACAGTTTCCTAAATGAACAGCTGCAATGATTTTTTATCTGTATCTCACAATCATTTTTTTTTCTCTTCCCTCTCCTTTCAATTACAAACTTTGATGCATTTGTTGGAATTTTATGTGACAAAATCAACACTAAGCGGTAAAGAATTCTGAAGTAAAAATTCCTACATGGTTTTCAAAAACCTTGACAAAGAAAAATCTGGAAAGTATGAGTTACACTTGGATTCAGTGCGTAATTTGATGACCTGAAATAACAGCTAGTGCAACAAACTTTCTTCAGGACCCAGCTAATCAGTAAACATTCCAGCTATGTGTTTTTCCAAGAAAATCTCTGAAGTATGTACAAGAACATTAGAGAACAAATATCATCATGAAGACCAAGGAACACAGCAGGTTACAGAGGGACTTGTGGAGACATTTAAAGTAGGGTTAGGTTCTAAATCAATTTCCCAGGCTTTTAATAAAGCTCTGAGCAGTTCATCATCTGGGCCCTCATTTAAAATATGCATATGCACAAGAAATGTGCAGCGCCATATTTTATGCACAAGTCGACATATATAAAATTAGAGTGCCATGAAAATCTGCGTAAATGTACACTTTATACCTGTCATGAAAATTGCAAACTTTTTTTGTTGACAATAAAAAACTAGAAAACCCCTAAAGTTACCTAAATACACTGAAATCTGACTCAATTCAGTGTTATTTAACCCAAGAAGCATCAAACCCAGGGGTCGCACTAACAAAATATTTTCCCATATTTTACCTTTTTTTTTTTAAAAAAAGACGGACAAATTTGAAACCTGTCCTTCATTTGGATAAGTTTAAATTCACACCTTTGACTGGTACACATGGGCAGACATTACGCAAAGTTTTTGCGCAAAGAGTTCATCGCAGAGGTAACTAAAATCAATCAATAAAAAATATCATCTCATGGACACTGAACTAAATGCGTCTGCCTGACCGGGAGCTGACAGCATGTTGAAGAGTTATAGACAGGAAGCTTTGGAGCGCATCTGATTCAGAAGTGCATTCAAAACTGTTGGTTGAAATGGCGCCACTAACTCCAGTCTCCAATACATGATAAAGAACATAAAAAATTAAAGAGAATGCAATGCTGTTTCCATTTATAGTCTAAACAGAGGAGCCGGCCGGCAGTTTAGCTTGAGGAAATAAATAAAGGCTCAGAAGTTAATTAGAATGTAATGCGCAGCACAAATAATGAGGATAATTTCATACATGAATTATGATCCTTTGTGTCAGGAGTTTTTTTCCAATTTTTGGGGGATTTTCTTAAGGCATAAAAAAGTAGGAAATATTTTTTGTAAAAAACAATTTTTTTCTTCTTTTTTTAGGTATCAATTGCAATTTTCTTCAAATACACAGTTGTTATTTGTAAAATACATCAGTAGTATTGTTCTTTAGGGTTATCTGATGTCACAATATTTTGTTTTACCTGCAAGAGTCGTCTATAGTAGAGGGAGGGACCGGGTTAGTTGGCATGCTTTTTTTGTCTGTCTGCTATATTGGATTTAACAAAAATAATTTCTTGCATTTGCAGATGATGGCCTGTAGTTGATAGTGTATTTTATGATGCATTAGTGTCCACTTCAGTGGTCTCTGTGCATATATAACATAAAAATCCACAAGAAGCACAAGAAAGGTATGTTTATATGTTTTTGTATCATTTTTTGTCGTTATTGTACTCATGACATTTAAGTTTATGTTGTATTTTAGTTTGACAGTGGTGTCAGTGGAACAAACGTGGAGTTGTACCAAGAGCAACTATAAAGATTTGCATTAAAGCTGACTTCACACCCCTAGTTCAATGAACTCTTTATTGCTGTTAAGAAGAGGTGGAAGTGATATGGAGGTTTGACAAAATTTATAATAAATGTTAACACAACTTACTACTGTAGGTTTATCTTTCACAAACTCACATTTAGGTTCAAAATCTAAAGCGCGCTAAATTTATTTTTGACTTAAAGAATAAGAGATAGTAGACACAACTGAATGCAGCTCAAATGTTTTACAGTGTACCTGCTGAAAGGACATGTTTGGGGTTAAGATATGTTTTTATTTTTCATTGGTTATAGAAACCAGAGTTAAATCAATCAGTAAAAAAGCTGAATAAAATACTGACTAATGTAGAATTTCAGGTTTGGTTTAAGATCCTAAAATTGATAACTCTTCCTTAGAGACACAAGTTTGTTGCACCTCTGGTAAATAACTATAACACACAAAAAAATCTTTTTTTATTGCTGTAGCATAATTGTAAAGATCCGACCGTTAGTTCTCTTCAAATTAAAGATAGTGACTCAAGTTTCAGACTCAAGTCACTCTTCAGTCACAAAAACACAGACTTGGTGTGGACCTGCACTGTAGAAACTGGAGCATTGACTCAGAGTTCTGGTCTGAGATTCATGTCTCATTAATGATCTTTATCAGATATCATGAGGTATGAAAATAGACGGAAGCTCTGACTGATCGTGTTTTTTCTCCTGTGAAAGTGTGCACTTGATGAATTAACCAGAGATGTAGCTGTAGCTTAAAAATTTACCAAAAATTCTGAACAAATTGCATTTACCTCCCCTATTTTGTCATTGCTAAATGTGTCTGTATTACAAAGACACTTGATTACCAAAGCAAAAACGCTTACTGTTTTGTTTATTCAGATATTTTTTCCCCATTTACTCTCTAGATGTTTAAAATTTGTGAAAACGTCTTGGTCGTTAGAGACTTGACTTGGCGTGGGGCAAACAACTTGAGTATCAGTCTGGATCTGGGGCCTCATGTATAAAATGTGCGTATGCACAAAAAATGTGCTGCGCCATATTTTTTATTTTTTTTTACCCCCTCCAGGGGGTCTTTTGTGGGCTCTAGTGTCCCTTATATGACAGTAGACTGACAGGAAACAGGGAACAAGAGGGGGGAAGACATGCGACAAATATTGTCGGGTCCGGGAAGTCAAACCCACAACGGCCTCGCCGAGGACTCAAGGCCTCCAAATATGGGTCGCACTATCCCCTACGCCACCATGACACGCCTGAGCCGCCATATTTTATGCACAAGTCGGCATGTATAAAAGTGAACTTTGCGTCAAAGTTTGCCTAAATATACGCACACTTTTTCTGTGGCGTGAAAATGTGTGGCAGTCACGCAAACTTTTTTTGTGAACAATATCAAACTACAAAGCGTCAAAACTCAGTTCAGTTATTTAGACCATGAAGCATCAAACCCAATGATTTTTCATGACTTTAATATTTTATTGTTTAAACGTAAACGATAAAACTGAACCGCATTTGTCCTCAGACAACAAACCAAACACGCACGAAAAATAAGGAAAAAAAAGAAGGATGTGAAAACCTCACTTGAATGCAAATAGTACTTTTCCTAAGTTTTTGTCTCATAAAGATGTAATGCGTTGGTTTGAACACTGAAGAGCGTGAAATGCATCTATGGGGTAATTTCATTCTCACTAAACAAGAAAACAGGGTTGGATCAGCAGATTAACTCAAACCTGCTGATTAAAAATAATCAACAGGTTTGGTTATTTTTAAGGTGATCAAGATGTGTAGACAATCACACATCTTGATCACGTAGCTGCGCAAAATTCAAAGGTGAGTAATTGTGGAGCGTTTTGGATCTGATGGAGGACATTGTCAATGGAAGGATTCAGAGGGAGCAATTGTTCAGAGACCATATTGATCTGCTGGAAAATGTTGATGATGGTTTATTATTGTTTAGATTAATCCAGACTGATCATCCCGGAGTTCTAAGCGAAATTTAAAGAAGGAGCCGTGCAGTACCGGTACCATTGTAGCCGGAGTCATGCTTCAGTTGAGCCATGCCCGCTTTGTGAATGCGCCTTATGGACAGAAATGATCTTTATTCTGTAAATGTATAACTCATGCAATTGATTCTACTATTTAAAACAAACGTCCACATTCCCCACTCAAAGGACTCTCTGACACGCTGTCTATCTTTAAATCCCGCCTAAATGCACTACTCTTCAAAGAGGCATTTGCACAATCCTAAAAGGACGTCCATTCATCCATTTTCTTGCACCCTTGACCAGGGGTCCCCAAACTTTCTCCTGTGAGGGCCACATAACTTGTCCCTTCTCTGATGGGGGGCCGGGGTCAGTTTGTAACAGAAAAAGTGTGACGATTGTAAGAGTGCTAAACATAAAAATGTATTGTTTTTCAGAAAGCACAATCAAATAACCTTTTCTGGATTCTTCAGAGAACAAAAGTCAGGAAATAACACTATTTATGAAATAAATAATAACCAAATAACACTGGGTTCTCCACATAAAAAAAAGGGTTAGGGTCAATTATATGCATGTATAAAATAGTTACTAACTAGTAGTTAATAAATAAAGTTCATTACTAAGAAACATTTATTTTATTGCAAAAGTCCAACTTATCAAATAAAAATGCACATATATGAAAATACTCTGGTATTGTTCAGGGGGCCGGACCAAATGTGGAGGCGGGCCGCATCTGGACCGCGGGCCGTAGTTTGGGGACCACTGCCCTTGACCCTAGTGGGGTCGGGAGAGGTACTGGTGCCTATCTCCAGCTAACGTTCCAGGCGAGAGATGGGGTTCACCCTTGACAGGTCGCCAGTTTGTCGCAGGGCAACACAGAGACAGTCAGGACAAACAACCATGCACACTCACGTCCAGGGAGAATTTAGAAAGACTAATTAACTTGACAGTCATGTTTTTGGACTGTGGGAGGAAGCCGGAGAAACCACGCATGCACAGGGAGAACATGCAAACTAAGTTCAGAAAGACTCTGGGCCGGGAATCGAACCCAGGACTTCCTTGCTGCAAGGCAACAGTGCTACCAACTGCACCACTGTGCAGCCCCAAACAAGGACGTTGCAAAGGTTATTGCTTCACATGGTGGCAGACTTCCGGGTATTTATAATAATTTACATATGTATTTATGGGTAGCGACAGGGCGGACCAGCAGCTATTTCTATTTCCCGCAAATTAGGATTTATAAAGGAAAGATGCGCAGCCACGTGTGCACGGCTTTATACATCCGAATTTTTTTGTGCACCGCATTTTTCTAAATTCGTCTATACGCTAAATTTTAGTGTGAAAACTGCAGACTCTTTTATGCATGAGGCCCCTGGTCTTCAAAGACTTGAATTGGACTTGAAAACTTATGAACATGTTTGATTTCAGAATTATAATAATTATTTAGTAGCATGAAAAAAATACCTATGATCTTTGACCATTTCTTTTTGTGAAGTCTCTCTGGACATTCGAGAGTTCTGGTTCTTGTCTTTTCTTCAACTCAGACCACAAGTGTTCATGTCTGAGACTGGGACTAAAATTATAATGGATAAAGGTTGATTTTGTGTCCATCAAGCCTTACTGTGGCCTTGAATCATTGTCATGTTAAATGAATCAAAGGTGGCCTGTTTTCAGTTTACTGACAATCCCCTCATTTACCATTTACCCTGGGTAGAGGTGAGGTAAGTATGTCTCCTCATTCAGCTCAGGAGTCTCGTGTATAAAAAAGTGTGCAGCTTTCACACTAAAAATGGGTGTAAGGACAAATTTTGAAAAGTGCAGTGCACAAAAAATTTCAGATGTATTAAACTGTGCACATGCACATGGCTACCCACCTTTCTTTTATACTTCCCAGTTTGCATAGAAATAGATCGCAGCTGCTGGTCTGCCCTGTTGCCACCCATAAAAATACATATGTAAATTAGTACCTGGAAGTTTGCCACCATGTGTCCCACCAACCATGGCAACAGTCCCTGCTTATAGTAGTTTAAGTGGAAATGCTTGTTTGAGCAGTAGAGTGTTCGTTCAGTCAGGATTTAAAGAGAGTCAGCGTGTCAGAGAGTCCTTTGTGTTGAGTGCGAAATGTGAAAGTTTATTCCAAATGGAGGAATCATATTGGACCAGGCCAACATGCCAATACATTTTATTTATTATTAAGTACTTTGAACTGCCTTGTTGCTGAAGATGTGCTATTTAAATAAAATTACCTTACCTTATTAGGCACTTTTGCTCATATAAATTGCACATTTACAGAATGGAGATGCTTTTTAGTCACAAAGGCGTATTCACAAAGTTAGCATGGATGGACTGAAGGATGACTGACCTAACAGCAGCTCCAGCTGCACCATATTGTTAATGCATAGCTCCTTCTATAACTCTGGGGCTAGTTCGGTGCAGAGCTCCAGGATGATCAGTCTGAGAAATCTGAAGGATAATAAACCATCAACATGTCGCAGCAGATCAGTATGAACACCCACTCCCTCTTTATTTCAATTGCAGATGTTCTCCATCAGTTCTAAAGCATTCCTTGATTGCGTTGCTACTTATATACTACTTCTGATTGTCTGCATACCTGATCACTTTAAGAATAATCAAACCTGACCTGTTTGGAATTAATCTGCTGATCCGACCTCATTTTCTTTTTCAGTGAGAAATTACCCCACAGATAACATCTCGGTTTCCATGGTAGCCCTACATGGGTTTCCCCAGATAGTTTCCTATCATCCATGTAGGGCCACCATGAAAACCATGGATAAAACCATGTGGGACCCATATTGTAGGCCTCATTTATCCCATATTGGGCTCACCTAGGTATGCTGCCTGGGTCTATATGCGCTTTGGCATGTAGAAGGAGGCACAGTGCATCTTTATGTGACAAAAACTGAGGAAATTTACTATTTACATTGGAGTTAGATTTTCCCATCCTTTTATTTTAATTTTATTTATTTTGTGTGTATGTTATGTTATTGTCTCAGGATAATTGTGGTTTAAGTTAAGTTCAATCGTTTAAGTTAAAACAATAGAGGATTTTTTTTTTTTAATTGGTTTGACCAGAGGTCACTCTAGACTTTTTTGTTCTCCATCATTTTGATGGACAGCATAAAAAAGATCTGCCATGTACTATTTTTAGCTGTCAAATTATAATTATATTAACATAGGCTATTCAGCCACATTTTTATGTGGTTTATATTCACCTAATTGAACCATAAATCCAGATCCCATCACACATAAAGCAGATGAACGCATCAAACTTTTTCTCCGTAGTGACAAAAACCACTGATTTATAACAAATGAAATTAACTCCATTTAAAATAAAACTATTAACCAATATAAGAGAAATTTGCCCTTTCTTGCATTTTGACAGAACTAACAGGAACCAAACTGTTGATAGATTTGTATCATGGAGAATTTATGTAGCAAACAGTTTACTCAACTTTATATTATATCATATTTAATAGATATATCTGATAATAAATTATGGTGCTACTAATATTTTTGTGACAGATTTCTGCTCGTCCTGCATTGGAATAGAATGGTTTTCTGGACACAATTCATCACATAGACTGTGGACAGTAATACTGGATTGTATTACTGTTCAATCCAGTAATACATATCAATTAGCAGCAGTATGAAAGACGTAAAAATAATTAACTACACTACATTAAGAAATTATATTTAATCCTCGGTGCTACATGAAGCTCATTTTGAAACAGGTAAATCAAGTAAATGAAGTCCAATGATAGGTCTGTATAAGCTAAATGTGAGAATGAAACGTTTCTCATACAGTACAGTATATATATATATATATATATATATATATATATATATATATATATATATATATATCAGCATGCCAGCAACTCAATGCATTTAGGCATGTAGCCATGGCCAAGACAATCTGCTGCAGTTCAAAGGCAGCATAAGAATGGGGAAGAAAGGTGATGTAAGTGACTTTAAACGTGGCATGGTTGTTTGGTGTCCGACGGGCTGGACTGAGTATTTCATTAACTGCTGATCTATTGGGATTTTCACACACAACAATCTCTAGGGTTTACAGAGAATGGTCCGGAAAAGAGAAAGTATCCAGTGAGCGGCAGCTCTTTGGGCGCAAATGCCTTGTTGATGCCAGAGGTCAGCGGAGAATGGCCAGACTGGTTGGAGCTGATAGAATGGCAACAGTAATTCAAAAAACCACTTGTTACAACCGAGGTATGCAGAAGAACATCTCTGAGCACACAACACGTAGAACCTTGAGGTGGATAGGATACAGCAGCAGAAGAACACACTGGGTGCCACTCCAGTGGCTGTTTCTGTTCTTAGAGTCAGATAAGAACAGGAAAGTGAGGCTACAATTCGCACAGACTCACCAAAATTGGACAATAGAAGATTGGGAAAACGTTGCCTGGTCTGATGAGTCTCGATTTCTGCTGTGACATTCGGATGGTAGGGTCAGAATTTGGCGTCAACAACATGAAAGCATGGATCCATCCTGCCTTGCATCAATGGTTCAGGCTGGTGGTGCAATGAGTTCACTGAACTCAAATGACCTCCACAGTCACCAGATCTCACCACATCCCAAAGACCACCTTTGGAATGTGGTGGAATGGGAGATTCACAATATCACATTAGCTTGATGATAATGTGTTTCACCACTTTAGCATCACGCAGGATCTGCATGATGCTATCATGTCAATATGAACCAGACTCTGTGATGAGTGCTTCCTACTGGAAGGTACTCCTTGATGAATCTACACCACGAAGGATTAAGGCAGTTCTGAAGGCAAAATGGTATCCAACCCAGTACCAGCAAGGTGTACCTAATAAATTCGCTGGTGAGTGTATATTGACATATAACTGTACATCAGTTTATGCCAAACGGAGTGACAATAATAACGCTAACCATGCTCTTTGCAATGAATGAATCTGGTAATTATAATAGTAATCTAAATATAATGTTAACTGTTAGCAGTTTAACTGACATAGAAACTGAAAAAGTAACAAAGCTTGTATCACTGGCACATCTTGTGGCCATGTCTGTACATGCATGTTAAGATCTGTAGCTTTCTTTGAGCTGGAAACAAAAACTCTTCTACAAACATCTTGAGATTTCATTCCTGGATTGAGGAGCAGACTATAACACCACCCATACAGAGAAAAATGACCAGGAAAACATTTCTACAGCAAACCACACTGCATCCTAGGTGTGTGAATGTGTGGACAGGTGTGGATAGGTGTGAATAGATAAATGATTGGATGTAATGCCCTGTGTGTCCTCTGAACTTCATAAAGTTCTATATAAGTACAGGCCATTTACCATTTTAATTTACCCAACATACCCTGGACATGGAGTTTTGAAGTGTTGGTACCACTTTGGCCTGATTTGGAGTGGATGGTTGTTGAATGAACAGGGCAGGGACCTTCTGCAAAAATAAAACATGACCTTCAGGTAAGACTCTTTAAAGTGAATCAAGCTGACAGCATAGTGAACAAACCTTTTCCAGGTCAAGCAACAGAGTTTGAAGCTGTTCCACCACATTAAACACAGTGAGTGTCTCCTCAGCCTTCTCGGGGAGACAAAGGCCTAGTTTGCATTTCTGAATCTCTACTACTGTATGTCTCATTGATTGGATCCTCTGCTTAATCTGTGCACATGAGAACCACCAGTTGGAAAACAGATAAAAAAATTATATCTTCCTGAAAAAAATAAAAAACAAATTTTATCTGTGTAGATGTTTGTTTGGAGAGCTCACTTTGAGATAATCCTCTGTGGGGCTGGGAAAAATCTCTGGGGAAGAGAGCAGGGTCTTAATCTCGGCGACATCATTCTCCATTCTGCATACTTCCTTCTCCATGGCCTCGATCTCCTTTAAAAACACAGTTTATCAGTGTCAGTGTAACTGGAAAGGCAAAGTCAAATTGATAGGGGAGGTAAAAGATAAAATCCAGTAAAAAGATCTTGAAGATTGAGCCATCCGATAACATTATTATCGCCATATTATTATCTGTACCTCAAATCTAGTTATTTTCATTGTAATACATTAACTAATACTTAGAAAAAACAGTATTCAGGAAGAGTTTGTTCTGAAAATTAACACTGGAAGTAGACTTTAGCAATCTAATATAGTTAATAATAAGTTAATTATTAGGCTATCACCTCATGTAGAGATTAGCCATGCCTGTTGTAGCATACCAACTGTAAACATTTATGTTGTGTAAAAGATGGACAGAGCAAGGCGAGAGTTGGCTCAAAGCTTTCGACTTGTTTATTATTGTCATAATAGCAATCACTAACAACTGACATAGCAACTGTCACGACAGTTGGCTGTCACCAACCTCACTTTCAGCAATCTTTTACACCAACTGCTGTATTAATCAGCATTTCCTAGCTTGTGTTGAAATAACAAACCCCACAGAAACCACCTTTTAATTAAGAGAACTAACAGTAAGATAATATTTCAATATTGGGGTTAATGAGTTTCAACTGTTTTGTTGCCTGTAAACGTTGAGTAAAAATTAAAAGGAGATTGTAAAAGCACAAAAAGGAGACCTTTGAGTGCCTTGGACCAGAGAGTCTCCATTGTGACTGGGCATTGAAAAAGTTGGGGTTTCTTCACTGTTGAAGACAGTGTGTTTCAGAAAGTATGTGTGAGAGTGTGTGTGTATGTGTGTGTGTGAGACACTTCAGCAATTATAAAACATAAGATTTAGCAATCTTATGTTTTATAATTGAATCTGACTTACTTATCATTGATGAAAATTCAGAAAGTTTTTTCACAGAGTAAGGTAGATAAAGTAATTATTTTTATTCTTCCTTTTTAAAAAATGAATAGTGTATTATACAGAGAAAGTTGATGTTACGATGATCCAATCAAAGGTGGGAACAAGTATGAGGAATAAGGCCAGATTTGATTAAAAAAAATAATAAGATTTGTAAATAGGTTTTATAATTTTGTTAGCATGATATAAATAATCTACAAAAGTCCAATTTATTCTGTGGTGAAGAGTCAAGCTTAACAATGAAAAAGTAAGGTTTAAAGAAGTAGAGCCAGCAAATTGTTAGACATTTAATTTATTTGCAGTGATGAGATAGAGTATGTTACATTTGAAAGGTAGAGTACTCTTGTCTCTAGGCTTTTTAGATGAAGGCTAGTTTGTAGAACCAGTCCATGATTAGGTTATCAGAAGTAAGTGGTTAAAATTAATAATACAAAGCAACATCTTAAACCAGCAGGTCACAGAACCACAAAAGAGGAACACCAGACTGGGTAAAATAGGGAAGCTAGTTATGTTTCCAGACTACAGACACACAATTAATGGTCAGAGGTGTTCATAAAGACACACAGGAGACATGTCCTCATAAGGATCAACAATGAGTGGGCAGTGAGACTCCCTGCTGACCTCTGTGACACAGGCTCATCAGCCGTAGGAGGTCTGGCTGCCTGACAGTAGTGGGGTGAGCTCGTCAACAACACTTTATGTCTGTCATGTTTTGTGGGTTTAGGTGGTGAGGTAGACACGTTATGGAGAATAATGGTAGTTTTAATGGTGAACAACGAAGAGTACAGAGAAGTTCAGGCAGCACAGGTGAGCATAAAGGCAGTAAACTCAAATGCTGGTAGCAGTGTAGACAATGCGAGACAGCTAGACAGTTGAGACAAGGATCCGACAAGGAGCAGGGAACCATCGTGGTGAGTCCAGAGGCTGGCAACCTCGCAAACCTCACCGTTTCTGGCTGGATCCTTCTGTCATGTTTTTGTTTTGGTTTTATTTGACACTGAGAGTGCACAGAATATTTCATAGTGCATATCTAAAATATAAAAAATTCAGCCTGAAAAATTGGTATACCTTGGCACAGTTTTACACCCAAGAGGACACAAGGAATGTGTATCAATGCTTATTAAGGTCTTTGAACTATTGAAATAGGAAGTTAGAATTTTTAGAAGGGGTCTCAAGAATTGACGGACTTCAGCTATTTGCAGGGCGGTTGTAGTTCTTAACCCTCGCAAATACCAGGCGGTCCACTGCATCAGCAAAAAAATCAATTGGAAATAAAGCCTGAAGTTTCAACAGAAGATTTGCAATTTGAGGATAATGTATTGTTTATGTCAAGTTACATGACGGCACCTAAAGGTACAGGAAGGATAAAATCTCAGACTCACAGCAGCTGCGTGCTCCAGCTGAGACAGGGGGGCTGTGAAGCTGCCATGAACTTCTGACACTCTGTGATCTGCTTCCAGCAGTTGGTCGTGGAGTGCGGTGACATCACAAACCTGCGACATTTCCTCTAGGACTGAGATGAAGTTCTGCAGTGTTGACCGGATCTGCGATGCATCACCTAACACAATCTATACCAAATGCACAGTAATTCACTCTGAAAACATATCTCTTACATCGTGGGACTAATTATGATACAAAAAAATCATAATTGATGTATTCATAAAAAAAGGAGAGAACATAGCAATATGTAATGACCTGAAGAGCATGAACGTGGCTCCTCAGACATTTAGCTGTGGTGTATGTGCAGGGAGCAGCAAGCCATGACTGAGCCTCAGTCATCCAGCACCTGGAGCTCTTGATCATCTCTTGATGTTCTTGAAGCCATGTGTGTATCTGATTAAGGATGCAACAACTTTGCATGGTTAATAACTTTCACAGTATAGATTTCACAGAGTCTAGTAAAGCCTAGTTCTTAAACCATCTGCTAAGATAATAAGTAAGTCAAACATGACAAAGACATAAGAAAAAGTAGACTCTTTCCCCAGTAGCCCAGAGCCACTCCAGCTTTTCTTGATATGGATTTAAGGAAATGTGTTTGCAAATTCTCAAATAAAGATACCACTGTATTTTATTTGGATATTATGCAACAAACCAACACAAAGGGAACCATAACTGTATAATAGGAAGAAAACAATAATTTTGAAAGAGGACATTAGAAAGGTGTGGCCTACCTCAGGGAGAGCTGTTGAGATGGTAGCCTTTCTAATAGATCCTCAGATGCTCTTACCCTCTTTTCAACCTTTTTTCCCATGTATACTATTCACCACAAAGTTCAGACAGGAGGTAACTCTCTCAGTCAAAGAGCTGCTCTCTCTGAAGACATCTGCATAAACTGGATTACAACAGCTACTAGAAGAGCTGATGAGGAGATTCAGAGGCTGCAAGGCTGACGTTGAGCTAAAAGCTAAGTTAGCAGTGACACAGCCAGAGTGACAGAGACATAGCCTTTATGTTGTCTACTCCCATCAGAGTAATGGGGAATGTGAATTAACTGCCCAACAAGATCCCTGTGCTGATCACACAATCAGATTTAAGGAATGCAGCTTATCTTCTCTGAAACAGGGCTAACTGATTTTGCACTTGAGGCCTCACTAATACATTACGCCAGCATCCATCTTGATTGGGTTGCCCTTGTAAAAGACTCTTCCCTGTTTGCAAATGCACAGAGTCTGTGTGTGACTCTGGAGGTCAATGTGGTTCTCAACAAGAACAGATGGCCTTCAGGAGCAAAGATAAATAGGATATGAAATCAGAATAATGGGACATAAAATGCTTTTTGAGTAAAGTGGAGCAGAAGCTGAATTAAAACATAATCTGCATCATATCAGCCTTCCCTCTCCTCCGTCTTGTCCTAAACGTGTGCGTAACCGCTTGTTTGGTCTGGCTCTCCAATTACCTTAATGATAGATCAGACCATACTACAGGCTTAAGGACATCTAATATTGGGCTCTGCAGCACACAAGCACCTCAGGAGACTTTGTTGTCCCCTCCCCTCTTCATACTGTGCATCTAGACATTTGCTACAACTTTAAATTATGCAACATTGAAAAGTTTCTATCCACCACAACCATCATGGGTTGTATCAGGGAGGACAAAGAGGAATCAGGTGCAAATCTTTGGTATGAAGTTTAATAAAAATGGTACCTGCATGATAATTGATTTTTGTGCAGTTGCTTGTACCATTTTTTCAGTTTATCTTAATGCTGTCCAAAGTCAGACCTCAAGACCCTTTACCCTGCATGTTTTAGTTCTTTCACTTATAACACCAGATTCAAATGCTGGTTCATTAGCAGGCTTCTGTTAAAGATATGAAGACATTTATGGCAGAGTTAGGTTCTCAGCAGCCTATGCTTTGAATATCTCCCAGAGCTCTGATTAATCTATTGTCTGAACATAGAATCAGGATGTACCAACTGCAGACCTACAAAACATTTTGATATGTGTGGTCAAAAACTATATTTGACCACACATATTGTTTGTGTTAGGAACACATATATGTGTTTAGAAACACATAAACACCATCATCCACACATTATGGTGGCATCATCATATTGTCGGGATGCTTTTCTTCAGCAGAGACAGGGAAGATTGTGAGAGTTGACAGGAAAATTATTTTTTTACTCATGTTGCAGGGCAGACAACTCATGCATCCCAAGGTACTCTACAGATATGATTGTGCATGCACAAACTGTTAAAACTACAACTGCATTGTATACAAACACAAACTTTGATGTTGTCTATATAATGTTCAAATTTAGCTAAAAAGTAGATTATCTTTCAAAATGAATGAAACCTTGCCACCCACAAAACAAGTGATGGTAATGCAATGTTGAATTATGGTCAAAAAGGTTGATTTTTGATTAAGGTCGACAACCAAGCCCGGATTTTAGCATGGGTTTACCAGGGCTGTAGCCCAGGCACCCAGCACTTTGGGGGCACCGATAGATGCTTTGTATTTTTATTATTTGTTATTTTCTCCTGTGATTTATGTACAGTCTGGACATAACTTGAAGTTGGTCTTTCTCAAATATGATCATAGGACATTGTTGGACAGTTTGCTGAGGGCAGCAAAAAACTGTCAGCATTTTTTGCAGTAGATTTATGAAGCGCATTCAAAATAAGAAGAGGTATGGTTATCCTGCTAAGCAAGTACAAACTGTCAGAATTTTGTTTTGCTTAAGAAAGAAAAAGGACATTGTCAGATTATTAACGGAAGAGAAAGAAAAAATTATTACTATTTTTTTTGTCCATTTTGCCCACCACTAAACTGATGACTAGAGGACAAACATGAAGGTTCTGCATTCATATAGCCCTATGCAAGCTCTAATGCAGTCACCAACATGTCCCACCCATGTGTTATTTGAGTGACATTATTGAACACATTCATTTTAATTTTGCTGTATTAATTAAATTTAACCATAAAACAAAGTTATATTTGTGTGACATAGCTGAGATTGATACGTGCAGCAATGTTAATTAGCAACAATAATGCTTCCAAAAAAAGTTCCAAGTCTCATCCATACGTTCATACCCCCCCCCCCTCCTCCCCCATCTCCACTGCAGACAACAACACCTACCCCCAGCTAACAGTGACTACAGGCCAGGTTGAGAGACAGTTGGAGCGATTACAACAGGGGAAGGCTGCAGGACCTGATGGCATTACACCACGGATCTTGAAGACCTGCTCCATCCAGCTGGCCCCTGTACTGGCACACATGTACAACCTGAGCTTGAGGCTGGAGAGAGTCCCGCTGCGGTGGAAGACATCACATGTGGTTCCTGTTCCCAAGAAGCCAAGGCCAGTCAACCCAGAGGACTACAGACCAGTTGCTCTCACATCTCATGTGATGAAGGTCATGGAGAGACTGGTCCTGGTCCAGCTGAGGCCTCAGGTGAGGACGTTTCTAGACCCCCTGCAATTTGCCTACCAGCCCCACTTAGGAGTTGACGATGCCGTCATCTTCCTGCTGCAACGAGCACTGTCACACCTGGATGGTGGAGGAGACACTGTGAGAATCACATTCTTTGATTTCTCCAGTGCCTTCAACACCATCCAGCCTCTACTGCTGGGTGAGAAGCTGCGGAGGATGGGTGTCAATGACTCAGTGATCTCCTGGGTGACTGACTACTTGACAGGCAAGCTGCAGTTTGTCCATCTGGGCAGTGTCCTGTCTGATGTGGTGGTCAGTGACGTAGGAGCTCCACAGGGAACTGTGCTTTCTCCCTTTCTCTTCACCTTGTACACCACTGATTTCCAGTACAACTCTGAGTCATGTCACCTACAGAAGTTTTCTGATGACTCAGCGGTTGTTGGATGTATAAGGGATGGAGGGGAGGGGGAGTACAGGACACTGGTGGACAGCTTTGTGAAGTGGTCTGACCAGAATCACCTGAGGCTCAACATTAGTAAGACCAGAGAGATGGTGATCGACTTCAGAAGGAAGAAGATACCTTCACGGCCACTAAAGATCAAAGGAGAAGTGGTGGAGGAGGTGGAGGATTACAAATACCTGTGAGTTGTAATCGGCAACAGACTGGACTGGGCATCTAACACTGACGCTGTGTGCAAGAAGAAGGGGATGAGCAGACTCTATTTTTTAAGGAAGCTGAGATCCTTCAATGTGTGCAGCAAGATGTTGGAGACCTTTTATCACAGTGTTGTTGCCGGTGCCATCTTCTTTGCTGCTGTGTGTTGGGGAAGCAGCATCAGAGCCAGCGACTCTAATAGACTAGACAAAATCATCAGGAAAGCCGGCTCTGTACTGGGACTAAGGCCGGAGTCCCTGGAAACTGTGGTGGAGAGGAGGACACTGAAGAAGGTTCTGTCTATTATGGACAATAAACAGCACCCTCTCCACCACATAGTGGACAGACAGCGGAGCACCTTCTCACATAGGCTGCTCCAGCTCCGCTGTCGTAGGGACAGATACAGGAAATCCTTCCTGCCACATGCCATTTCACTGTACAATAAAAGCTAAATAAATCATTGTTCTGCACTAATCAGTCCAATTTTGCACAACTGCACTGTGGCACACTTGCTGTACATATATTTACATATACATACTGTATCTGCATTTTTTTGAATCTTTGTAAGGACTGCTCTAAGCTGCTTTTTATATTGACAGCATGTTATATTTTATTTTTATTTTGTCTACAATTGCTACTCAGTGGTGGTTGTGTGTGTCTTGTCTCTATGCTGCTGTAACTGCGAAATAATTTCCCTGCTGGGATGAATAAAGTAATTCTATTCTATTCTATTCTATTCTATTCTATTCTATTCTATTCTATTCTATTCTAAAAGAGGATTCATTTTCCTTCCACTTTCCAAATCATGCACTACATTCTGTTGTTTTATCATATAAACTCCCAATAAGATAAAGTGAAGTTTGTACAAACGTCAGAAAGTTCAAAGAGCATAAATACGTTGTAAGTTAATGTATTTAAATATAATGCTGGCATGAACATAAGCTGCAAAGTCACATGAATACAGGACTGTGAGATTTTAAACTTACTCATTATTACTTTATGTCATCATGTTTTACAAAAGAGGCAATAGGCAGACTGAAGGGTTATCAGAAGGCAGCTTCTCACCTTGCTGAGTAGAGTTGTCCTCTGTTCTGCCTGTTTGGCTACTTGGGAGTGAAGCTGTTGCACCTCCACCAGTTTCTCTGTAAGGATCAGCACCTCCTCTGGCTTCTCCAAGTCCTGCATCTCCACTTCGAGAGCTGCCAGTCGGGAGTGCCAAACATCCAGCTCATCCCATACACGCTGAGCACAGATATAGCTGCATTTATTTAAAACTTTTTTTATGGTGTTAATTTGTACATAAAATGAAACTGATCAGATATTATGATAAAAAGCAGAAATAGCTGCACATTTCTCTATGGGACTTTACTAAAGCAAAGTTATTACTTTACTAACCCTTTAACAAAATCATGTCAAGGTAAAAATAAAGGCAATTTTATTTATATAGCACATTTTCAGCAACAAGGCAACGTGCTTTACAGGAATTAAAATGAAATACAAACAAAATAACAAACCAAAGAAAAGAAAAATAATCCAATGTTGATATAAAGTATGTAAACTAGGTGCTCCTGTTCAGGGTTACTAGATAAGTATCTTCTGGTTTAATTCCATTTCTGGGTTGGAGGGACAGAAGTCTATAAAGTAGTTGCTAAGGTAGTCTTTTCTGGATTCTAAATTTGCACTAATCCCTGTTCTGGGTTGCTAAACTAGATACTCCTATTCATGGTTGGAAGATAAGTATATGTAAGTATCTATCCATCCACCCATCCATAAATTTTCTTTACACCCTTGTCCCTAGTGAGGTTGGGAGGGGTGCCTATCTCCAGCAAGACGTTTTGGGTGAGAGGCAGGGTACACACTGGACAGGTCGCCAGTCCATTGGAGATAAGTAAGTATCCTCTGGTCTAATTCCTTTTCTGGGTTGGAAGAATAGGAGTCCAAAACGTAGTTGCTAAGGTAGTTTTTCTGGATTCTATTTGTTCTAATCCCTGTTCAGTGTTGCTAAATAAGTGTAAGTAAGTATTCTCTGGACTTGCTAAGTATGCTTTAAATTTGTAAAAGTAATGAGTACTCCACAGTTTCTAAGTAATAATAAAAACTAAGTGTTCCTGTTCTGGAAGAATTTTATCTGGATTCTAAGTTCGTTCCAATTCCTCTCTCTGCTTAATAATCTAAAAATTTAACTAAGAAGTATAACATTGGTCTAAATAGTGAGTACCGGTTCTCTACAGATTCTAAAAAATAAGGTAAAGAGTGACTAAACACACTTAGAATCTCTGGATTCCAAGTGTGTTCTAATTCCTTTTCTGGGTTAAAAGTAAGTACTCAACAGTTTCTAACAAAATTAAATAAAAAAAGGAAAGGACACATTAGGGCGCATAGCAACATTTAGGAAAAACAAAGACACGAGTGAAGGTGGTGACATCACGGGGCCATGAAACAATGTTGCACACTCTCCTGGCAGAAATCCAATACGATGTTGTTATCTAGTCATGATGTCCTTGGGAGCACTCATCTACACAGCTGCATGGATAACAGAGGGGGTGAAGTGGAAAGGATCATTATGTTTACATATCTTCAAGGAGATTTGAAATATGCAGACCTCCCAAGGCAACATGGGAAAAGCCAATACAGATACAGAATGTCTTAAGTCGGGTAGATTATAAATTTCTACCCGACCTAAGATTTGCATATTTCAAATCTTCAAGGAGATTTGAAATATGCAGCCCTCCCAAGGCAACATGGGAAAAGTATACACCCTGTGCATGCAAAATGACAATAAAGTCAGTCTAAGTCTAAGTCTAAGTCAATACAGATACAGAATGTCTTAGGTCGGGTAGATTATAAATTTCAGTCTCTCCTAAATTCTAACAATACATCTCAGTTCCCAATTATCCAAATTAGCGTGGCCACTCCACTGAACCGAAACTAGCACCTTCTCCAAGATCAATTCCATTCCGTTAGTGAGTTTTATAGTCCTCAGCTGGGCTGCGAGTCTCAGCAAGACTTGCATCAAACTTGCGTCTCTGTCCACACGAACAGTCTGACTGTTCGCTAGTTCGGCCAAGTCCATCACAAATTTGTCAATAAGCGAGCCCGCTCAGCAGAAATCATGTTATCATGAATAAATCAAGGGTGTATCCCATTAGGTATGTCCCCGCAGGACAAGAGGGCTCTCCTGTGCCCATTGAGAGACTGGTTGAAAAAATCCGTAATTTTGCACATCCTCCCTTCCTTTTGGAGGATGTGCAAAGAAATTCTCCAAAAATAGAGAAAAGACAGCACAAAAACAGAGTAAGGAGGGCAAGGAAGGGAGCAGAGGAAAAATGCGTTTGCCTTTCCCGAGAGCAAGGGGGTGGGAAGGGAAATTCTTCTTTACCTATTTTATGGCAATTAGTCTGTTAATTTCACTGGAAGAAAATAATGTCACCCCTGAAGAGACTACCTCCAACACTATTCCCGTCTCTCTCACTTTAACTCACCTTTTGTGTGATCTTTGCTTCAGTCACTGTGGGGCTTCTCTCCTTCATTCTGTTCTGAACAGATGTCAGGCTGACCTGGATATCAGACAGCTTCGTCCCCAGCCTGTGGACAGCACCACTCCTCTCCACTGCCTCTGCCACCTCATTGATCAAACAAGAACAAATATCAAGATCCAAAGCAGGGACAGGTCACTAACCAACTTCACTCCTATCCTTCAGCTACTTGTGTTATCTTAGGTAACTTCTCTTGTTTTTGCACATATTTCATGATCAGAGGAAAGACATACTCCATTACAAATGGTTTTAGGGGTAAAACTGACCAGCAACATAGTAGTCCCATTAGATTAATTTAAATAAAATGGATTTTCAAACCACCTTTCCAGTGTTCTGATCATCTGTGCTACCTCATCAGATTTTCCTACCATAACACAAGAGTGGGTAATCTAAACTGTTGTTCGGCACATAAGCACAAACAAGAGTCAGAACCTGTCCCCCCACTCATAGGCGGAAGAAGACTACCCTCTCATTTACTGGTGTGAACCCCAATGTACAGGCCACAAGATGGAGGGCAACAAGTACGCCCGCTCCTGCTCTGCGCCTCTCACCAATGGCAACTCCAGAGTATCCAACCCCTCTTAAGAAGACTGGTTCCATAACTGTGCGTTGAGGTGAGGCAGACTACTTCTAGACGGAACCTCTTAACCTTACACACTAACTCAGGCTCCTTCCCCACCAGAGAGGTGACATTCCATGTCCCAAGAGCCAGCTTCTTTAGCCGAGGATCGGATTGCTACTTGGCCACCACCCACCCCACATTGTACCTGACTCCTTTGTCCTCTCCCGCAGGTGGTGAGCCTATGGGAAGGGATGCCCAAGTTTCCTCTTCAGGATCCATGGGTTAAAGCCTAGCCACCAGGCGCTCACCAATGTGCCCCACCTCCAGGCTTGGCTCCAGAGTGGGGCCCCAGTGATCAGGGTGAGGGAACACTGTCTCCAATGATCTTCTTCATCATAAGGGGTCTTCGGGCTGCACTTAGTCTTGCTCCTCACTTAGGACCTGTCTGCTTTGGGTGGCCCTAACAGGGGGATAAAGCCCCACAGCATAGCTCCTAGGACCACTGGGACACTCAAACCCCTCTACCACAATAAGACCAAATTTACAATAGTATATTAATTAGTACTTGGGTAGGTGTGTGGGTGGGTGGGACCAGGAGGTTCATGAAAAAATTATTATCCCTAGTGGGTGCATGACTGCTCTGAAACCAAATGATGCGAGTTCACTCACTCAAAACAGGAAATGTGCTCCCATGTAATGCAACCAAATTGGTTATTTGGCTGTCTTTTTGTTATTACAGAATTCTTCCAAAACTAGCAAAATTACAAAAACTGTAAAAAAAAATACATCTGAGCTATTGCTCAATGATGTTAGCAACAGTGTTATTAACTGTGTTCTGTAAAAAATAAGATTATATACAGTACAGACCAAAGGTTTGGACACACCTTTTAATTCAATGAGTTTCCTTTATTTTCATGACTATTGACATTGTAGATTCACACTGAAGGCATCAAAACTATGAATAACACATGTGTAAATATGCACTAAACAAAACAGTGTAAAACAACTGAAAATACCCCTTATATTCTAGTTTCTTCAAAGTAGCAACCTTTTGCTGTGATTACTGCTTTGCACACACTCTGCATTTTCTTGATGAGCTTCAAGAGGTCGTCACCTGAAATGGTTTTCACTTCATAGGTGTGCCCTGTCAGGTTAATAAGTGGGATTTCTTGCCTTATAAATAGTCATGAAAATAAAGAAAACCCATTGAATTAGAAAGGTGTGTCCAAACCTTAGGTCTGTACTGTATATATATATATATATATATATATATATATATATATATATATATATACAGTAGATATATATGGGGAGAACAAGTATTTGATACACTGTTGAAGAAAACCCATTGAATTAGAAAGGTGTGTCCAAACCTTTGGTCTGTACTGTATGTATATATATATATATATATATATATATATATATATATATATATATATATATATATATATACAGTAGATATATATGGGGAGAACAAGTATTTGATACACTGTTGATTTTTCAGGTTTCCCCACTTGCAAAGCATGTAGAAGACTGTAATTTTTATCATAGGTACTCTTCAACTGTGAGTGATGGAATCTAAAACAAAAATCCAGAAAAATACAATGTATGATTTTTAAATAATTAATTTCCATTTTATTGTGTGAAATAAGTATTTGATCATCTATCAACCAGTAAGAATGTTGGCTCTCACAGACATGTTAGTTCTTCTTTAAGAAGCCCTCCTGTTCTCCACTCATTACCTGTATTAATTGCACCTGTTTGAACTCGTTACCTGTATAAAAGACACCTGTCCACACACTCAATCAATCAGACTCCAGCATCTCCACAATGCCCAAGACCAGAGAGCTGTGTACGGACATCAGGAATAAAATTGTAGACCTGCACAAGGCTGGGATGGGCTACAGGACAATAGGCAAGCAGCTTGGTGAGAAGGCAACAACAGTTGGTGCAATTATTAGAAAATGGAAGAAATACAAAATAACGGAAAATCTCCCTCGGTCTGGGGCGCCATGCAAGATCTCACCTCGTGGAGCATCATTGATCTTGAGGAAGGTGAGGAATGAGCCCAGAACTACACGGCAGGACCTGGTCAATGACCTGAATAGAGCTGGGACCACAGTCTCAAAGAAAACAATCAGTAACACTCTATGCCGTCAAGGATTAAAATCCTGCAGTGCACGCAAGGTGCCCTTCCTCAAGCCAACGCATGTCAAAACCCGTCTGATGTTTGCAAATGACCATCTGAATGATCCAGAGGAGGAATGGGAGAAGGTCATGTGGTCTGATGAGACAAAAATAGAACTTTTTGGTTTAAACTCCACTCGTCATGTTTGGAGGAAGAAGAATGATGAGTACAACCCCGAGAACACCATCCCAACCGTGAAGCATGGCGGTGGAAACATCATTCTTTGGGGATGCTTTTCTGTAAAGGGGACAGGACGATTGCACCATATTGTGGGAAGGATGGATGGGGCCATGTATTGTGGGATTTTGGCCAACAACCTCCTTCCCTCAGTAAGAGCACTGAAGATGGGTTGTGGCTGGGTCTTCCAGCATGATAACGACCCAAAACACACAGCCAGGGCAACTAAAGAGTGGCTCCGTAGGAAACATCTTAAGGTCCTGGAGTGGCCTAGCCAGTCTCCAGACCTGAATCCAATAGAAAATCTTTGGAGGGAGCTTAAAGTCCGTGTGGCCCAGCGACAGCCCCGAAACCTGAAGGCTCTGGAGGAGATCTGTATGGAGGAGTGGGCCAAAATCCCTGCTGCAGTGTGTGCAAACCTGGTCAAGAACTACAGGAAACGTCTGATCTCTGTAATTGCAAGCAAAGGTTTCTGTACCAAATATTAAGTTTCGTTTTTCCGGTGTATCAAATACTTATTTCACACAATAAAATGGAAATTAATTATTTAAAAATCATACATTGTATTTTTCTGGATTTTTGTTTTAGATTCCATCACTCACAGTTGAAGAGTACCTATGATAAAAATCACAGTCTTCTACATGCTTTGCAAGTGGGAAAACCTGAAAAATCAACAGTGTATCAAATACTTGTTCTCCCCACTGTATATATATACACTGCTCAAAAAAATAAAGGGAACACTTGAACAACACAATATAACTCCAAGTAAATCAAACTTCTGTGAAATCAAACTGTCCACTTAGGAAGCAACACTGATTGACAATCAATTTCACCTGCTGTTGTGCAAATGGAATAGACAACAGGTGGAAATTATTGGCAATTAGTAAGACACACTCAATAAAGGAGTGGTTCTGCAGTTGGCACCACAGACCACTTCTCAGTACCTATGCTGTCTGGCTGATGTTTTGAATGTTGGTGGTGCTTACACACTCGTGGTAGCATGAGACGGACTCCACAACCCACACAAGTGGCTCAGGTAGTGCAGCTCATCCAGGATGGCACATCAATGCGAGCTGTGGCAAGAAGGTTTGCTGTGTCTGTCAGCGTAGTGTCCAGAGGCTGGAGGCGCTACCAGGAGACAGGCCAGTACACCAGGAGACGTGGAGGAGGCCGTAGGAGGGCAACAACCCAGCAGCAGGACCGCTACCTCCGCCTTTGTGCAAGAAGGAACAGGAGGAGCACTGCCAGAGCCCTGCAAAATGACCTCCAGCAGGCCACAAATGTGCATGTGTCTGCACAAACGGTTAGAAACCGACTCCATGAGGATGGTATGAGGGCCCGACGTCCACAGATGGGGGTTGTGCTCACAGCCCAACACCGTGCAGGACGCTTGGCATTTGCCAGAGAACACCAGGATTGGCAAATTCGCCACTGGCGCCTTGTGCTCTTCACAGATGAAAGCAGGTTCACACTGAGCACATGTGACAGACGTGACAGAGTCTGGAGACGCCGTAGAGAGCGGTCTGCTGCCTGCAACATCCTTCAGCATGACCGGTTTGGTAGTGGGTCAGTAATGGTGTGGGCTGGCATTTCTTTGGAGGGCCGCACAGCCCTCCATGTGCTCACCAGAGGTAGCCTGACTGCCATTAGGTACCGAGATGAGATCCTCAGACCCCTTGTGAGACCATATGCTGGTGCGGTTGGCCCTGGGTTCCTCCTAATGCAGGACAATGCTAGACCTCATGTGGCTGGAGTATGTCAGCAGTTCCTGCAAGATGAAGGTATTGAAGCTATGGACTGGCCAGCCCGTTCCCCAGACCTGAATCCGATTGAGCACATCTGGGACATCATGTCTCGCTCCATCCACCAACGTCACGTTGCACCACAGACTGTCCAGGAGTTGGCGGATGCTTTAGTCCAGGTCTGGGAGGAGATCCCTCAGGAGACCATCCGCCACCTCATCAGGAGCATGCCCAGGCGTTGTAGGGAGGTCATACAGGCACGTAGAGGCCACACACAATACTGAGCCTCATTTTGACTTGTTTTAAGGACATTACATTAAAGTTGGATCAGCGTGTAGTGTTATTTCACTTTAATTTTGTGTGTGGCTCCAAATCCAGGCCTCCATTGGTTAATAAATTTGATTTCCATTGATGATTTTTGTGTGATTTTGTTGTCAGCACATTCAACTTTGTACAGAACAAAGTATTCAATGAGAATATTTCTTTCATTCGGATCTAGGGTGTGTTATTTGAGTGTTCCCTTTATTTTTTTGAGCAGTGTATATATTCATCATGGTGAGGCACCTGTCATGGAAAAATAACATATAATGATAAAATAATATATATTGCTATTTTCACCCTGTGGTTTGTACTATAAAGCTGTAGTCCCCATCCCGGGCCACGGACCATATTATTTGAGTCTGGAGAATCTTTTATTTTGAAAATCCTTTAACCAGATTGTCTCGGTTACGTCTTGCTTGCCAACACTGGGCCCACAAGCAGCAAAATGAGTAAGAAACAGATCATATGTTTTGGAAAGTTTCTTTGCGTAGGGGAAAAGGCCCAGAGAAGAGACAGGAGAATGGATTTATCCCAGTAGGTTATTCCCACATTCCAAGCCCGCTCTGCATAATACGCTAATGAGGGAATGAAGCTCTATTGCTTCGCCATGTAGAGACCAAGCACCCTGTGCATAAGCAAAACTATGGATGTTAGTGTCTCTCATCACTCCCAGATGGGACTGTCTCGTTGCAGAGAAACAAGCTCAGGCTCAGCTCCCATTAGTCGTTTTCGTGAGTTAAAATTTTCATGAAAGTAAAATGTTCCTTTTTGTGGCGCATCTGTATCTTATGTTGAAGGGATATGTAAACGTTACCATAGCGACCAGAGTCAGAGAGCGTTAGGGCAGTGATTGAGACGCGATGAGAGGAATGGAGCTTGGGAGTCTCAAGTCTGGTTCACACGGCACGAATTAAGGATTGTCGGCCGATTTTTCCAAACTTCTGTGATCACACACGATACGAGCCGATAAAAGTACAACAGGTTCGATCGGTTCATGTGTCCAGCCACACGGCAGGAGCAACACACCACACACAAACCGATTCCACTCATGAACATCCTGATTCCAGAAGAAAATCCAGTAAAACCCCCAACATACCATACACGGATGACGATGTAGAAGCAGTAGTGATAGTTTGTGGACTCATTTTAAGCGATAAAAGAGGTAACAAAAAGAAAGGGTGTTTGATAAAATACGGTGGGAGCAGCCGCTCTATTTGCTGCACTTTGGAGGTGAGTGATGTTTTTTTCATTTTTAACTGAATAAACATAACCACATACAATAAACATATATAATAATAACCTTTACGTATAGTAATAAACATTTCTACATAGTTGCGCCATGTCCACTGATTGGGATTCCCCTCCGTGCTTACGTCACCGCGCTTTCTGATTGGCTACCTGTCACATTCAACAGGCTGCGTTCTCGCTCCCAGTCAGGGAAAAAACCCGAGGTTGCAATTACCGGCCAAGACAATGTTGACTACCCGATCTAAAATCGGGCATATTCAACACACCACCATGTAACACACCACACAGTGCAGGATATTGTATGATTGTTGTAAAGGGAAAATAGTGGCAAAAAAGACTTTAGCGGGAACACCAGCATGCAGGCCCACTGCTGTGCCTTTCATCCATGACTATCACTTCATGTTGTAGCATGACAATGTACAACCCCATGTTGTAAGGATCTCATCACAATTCCTGGAAGCTGAAAACATCCTAGTTCCTGCATGGCCAACATACTCATATATTGAATCTGTATTGACCTTTTCCCTCTTCTGTTGGTTTGGAAATCTCAGTATTAGACCAAAAAATGCCCTTACCAGAGTAATACATACTAGCAATAAGATCTTAGGGGTTGAACAATTCTCACTTACAGAACTGTGTAAAAAACAAATCATTAGGAAAACTAAAGACATTATTGCTGATACTTCTCATCCCTTACATGCTGATTTCCAGTTTCTGCCTTCTGGCATCAGGCTCAGACTTCCTTGTATAAGAAGTAACAGGTACAAGCACTCCTTTGTTCCTACAGCAATATCTCTTTTTAATGCAGGACAAGGTAGGGGGACTTGCACCTGATATAGTGTAGCAACTGTTGGCCAATAATGAAATACACTGCTGTATTCTTCCCTTTATGTGTTGATCTGTATTTTATGTGCTTATAGTATTTTTATTTATTTATTTTTTAATCTTTGATACAGAAGGCAAATAGTCTTCTGTATTTGCTGCAATATTAATTGCCCAAATTGGGATACGAATAAAATGAATTTGAATCTGAATCTACGCACTTAGTTGTTTTGATAATAGGCTAAAATAGCTAATATAAACACTTAAAGCCTGTGTTGCCTTCATTATAAGCCCCATATAAGGCTTTTAATTTTTTACGGCTCCAGACAGATTGGCTTTTTTGGTCCAATATGACTCTTTCAACATGTTGGGTTGCCGACCTCTGACTTAGAGAGTGCCAGTCTTAACCCTACCTAAAATCAACTACCATGGACAAATGGACAGACTGATAGATGAACAACTGTACGACGTTAACCATTTATAGTCTAAGACTATTGTGTTGAAAATATATACTATTAATGGTACCAAATAACACACAAGGGCCAACAATTTCTCAACTTTGAATAATTTCAGACATTTAGTGTACCTTTTCTTCCACGTAGTGCAGTGATTTAGTGACTTTCTGCATCTGGCTGTCAATCTCAACAGGGACCACAGTATATTTCATTTTAAGGTTCTCCATAATGTGTTGCAATAAAGTCTTGTGGGCACACAGTTGTCTGTACAACTCCTGAAAACAAACAGAGGAAACCGTGTAAATGAAATGTAAAACAAAATTAAAAGAAGTTTCATTGATATATCACTTTTTCCACAACATGACAGTTCTAAGTGTTTTACATGAGAAATTTCATTGAATCCTGTTCAATGACAATAAATGCTATCTATCTATATCTATCTATCTAAATCAAAAACACAAGCATAATAAAAGAAAAGCAGGCACAGCAAAAGAAAAACTATACTTTAAAATGTTTCAGTTGTTCTGGGTTGCTAAGTAGATTGTATTTTCTAAGTTTGTTCTAGATTAGTAAAGTAGAAAGCTAAATGTTGGTTCTCAATGTTTGATTCTTGTTCTGGGTTGCTAAGTACCCCACAATTTATAAACTAACAGGAGTTTCTCTGAACTTGGTCAAAAATGCTGTTCAACCCAGGACTGAGTTTATGTCACCTGATGATCTCCATCCTATCTTTCTGATGGTACAGATCGTGATTATGAGCAGACTTGGTACAAAATTAAGACAAGATTACAATTTTCTGATTTGTTCTGGGATACATCCATAGCAGCAATTTCAGTAAATTTGACTGCTGAACAAATTGGCACAATTTGTATCAAAACAAATCGTATCATGTTCAAAACTCTATTCCGCATGTTTTCCTTGGCAAAGCCATCTGATTGGGAATGGAAGGATTTGGGTTCATTTGTCAGGCACTGTCTTCGAGTTACAGACTGGCAACCGACCCCACTTCCTTATGTGTTCTACTCAAATTCTACTAATGTGTTTAAACGTTCATGCACCTCTGCAGCTGATTTCACCACCACAGCTGTGTGCTGCGGCTGCACCTACACACCCAGAGCTGGATCAGCTGCCTGGCTCATTGTGAGCTAAACACAAATATGATGTGGGCCTCATCTGAAACTGTGAACCTGTAGTAATAACACCAAAATCAGACTTTCGCCTGTGCCAAAAACAATATCCCTTAAAACCAGAGGCTTTGACAGGTATTAGACCAGTTTTTGACTCACTTTTATATTCTGGTGTGATTGTTCCATATCCAAGATGTCCTGTACAGTCTACTTTGTTTCCAGTAAAAAAAAATCAGACCCCCTGGGACTCCAGATGAATGGAGATTCATCCATGACCTTCAGAAGGTCAATCAGTCAGTTCTGCCCAGGGAACCTTCCGTACCAAATACGAATACCATCTTGTCTCAAATTCCATGAGCAATAGCAACTCATTTCTCAGTGGTGGACCTGTCAAACACTTTTTTTTTATTCCAGTGGACTCTGAAAGTCAGTACTGGTTTGCCTTCGAGTTCAATGGAAAACCATTCACGTTTACTTGACTTTGCCAGGGCTTTTGCAAAGCCCCAACAATCTACAACTCAGTCCTGAGAGAATCCTTATAAGGTCTTATTTTGACCCCTGGCTCAGTCTTGATTTTTTATGTGGAGGACCTTCTTCTATGTTGTCCATCCGAGGAACAATGCTAACAGGACACACTCAAACTGCTGAGATATTTATGTGAAAACAACCACAAAGTTTCAAAGTGAAAATTGCAATTTGTACAACAGGTCACTTTCTTAGGTCATGTCATCTCAAAAAACAATCAGCTTTTGTCCCCACAGCACATAGAAGCTCTTCAAAAGAAGCAGTTAGATTCACATGATATTGTTGGATACCATCAGTTAACTGTTTTTGTCCCTCATTTGGTTTCAATAGTTTTACTGGAACAAAAGACCTCTCATCTCTCTGCTGCTAGATGGTTATACTAATATCACTGTCAAAACTGACAGTGATATTAGGTCACTTTGCTGCCTACCTCTGATGATGGGGAACCCACGACTGCGCAGCTGTCTTAAATGTTGTGTGTCGTCCCAGACCTGACTTAAAAGATGTTCCTCTCATGTGACATGGTTTTGTATGTTGATGGTTCCTCCTCCAGGTCAAATGCAGGAATGAATAAAGTAAGATATACTGTCTGCTCAGATTCTGAAGTTGCCTTTTGAAATTTTGTTTGGCAGACCTGCAGCCACAGAAGGAGAAACCTACAAAGATCCCACAGTACTAAGTACTAAGGTTGGTTAACCTGATGGAACACAGCATGCTGGAGTATTGTAAGTCTCTGTCAAGGTCTCTCTCTTTATCTCACCAGGTTGTGAAAGCTGCCTTACCCCTAGTAGCTGAGAAAACCCCTTGCACCTATTCCGGCCAGGCCAGTGGGTGCTGATCAAAGACAACAGAAGGAGGTGGTTGGAACCGTACCACATCCTACTGGTGACCAACATTGCTGTAAAAGTCGAAGGAAGGGACACCTGGTCCACGCCACACAGTGCAAAGGCTTTTCCACCTCCTCTGGTGGATCCCCTGATCCCCAAGGAGGGGCAGCAGGACACCTGGATTCAAGCACCAGAAGAAAGGAGGAGAGAACAGAGTGCATGATGCAGCTCTATGGAAATTGGAAGGTACTGTGGGCCTTGATCATAGCTTTGATTTTATACTGCCCATACTGAACTGGGAATGGACTACAAGGAAGAATAACAAAAAACATTACACCAACAGCAGGCTACATTAATCGAACAACAACAAAGTCGCCTACAGCCTCTGTCCTGCACAGGAAAAGGAGAACAGCTCATCAGATCAATCATCATGATGATGTCGACAATGTCTGATGGCAAACAGCGAGGATCACAGCTAGGAAAATCACCAATCAAAGTTGTTTCATCGATTCTCTCATTCCACATGCTCTCACTGTACAAACATTGATGGTTCCACTTCCCATGGATCTGAAAACTACCTTAGCAACCCTTTCAAATAGTGGAACTATGAAATTAACCGTAATAGAGAAGGATTCCCCTTGGGTGATGGACGTTTCCAGAAGGCCTTTTAGAGATATCACATTTTCTAACTTGACCAATGCTACCTGTGTATCCTCAGGTACCATATACAAATTCAGAGGAAATGCAAACCCTTTCAAGCACCCTGATGTTTGTTTTTATCAGCCTGTACTAACTTCTTTTTTTCTAGGTAATCCTAGTGGATGTAATATAACTCTGCCTATGTCCTGTTCCCTATGATTTCCTGAAGAGAGAGGTTGCCAAAAATCATTCATATCCATATACTCAGCCTAAACCTTACTCTCCTCCAGTTCCTCACATAATGTTAGTCTGAGCGTTCACTAGTCAGCCATCACAATGATCAGGTAGCTTAACAGGGGCTGAAACAGCTGCCGACGTCTTCCAAATTTGTCGATATGCCAGGTATCCGCCAGCTCCAAAAAGCAGAAATCCTGTTATCATGAATCCAAATAAATACAAGTCCTCCACATCTTCCAGATATAACATGGACAGACAAAATTTTTTACACACATCCCCAAAGTCCAAAATGTATCCTGCCAGGTATGTCCCCACAGGACAAATAGGCCCTCCTTAGCCCGTAGATAATATGTTTATCAATTGCATTGAGAGACCAGTTGACCAGATCCATAATTTGTAGATTCTGAGGATGTGCAAAGAGAGGCTCCAAAAAGTAGCACACAGACAGAAAAATAATCAGTCAGTGTGTCATATACAACAAAACTAACTTTGTGTCATGGGATGTGGGTTTGCGGTTGGTCCACAAAGCAGACTGGAGCTGTTAGCATGGATCATCTTTAAGTAATGAAAAATGAAAAATCAAGATGTACCAAAATCACAGGAGCCAGGAAAAAACTCATAATAAATCCAAAGACATCCAAACGGGAGAACACAGGGAAGCCCAGAAATGACAGGAGTAGATGTGAGGATTTGGATGAGAGGCTTAAATACTTTTTCGTCTTGGTGTTACTGGTAATTGGCAACAAACTTTTATACCGCCACCACCTATTGTTATGGAGTGTGGTTCATGATGGTCTATCTATTTATATATATATCTATTTATATATATATATATATATATATATATATATATATATATATATATTCTACAATAAATAAAGAAAGAAATATCCTACCTATACATATATACTGTATATCCACATACACACACAAATATGCATACTTATACATAACTTTGTATCTACCCATCTATTTATCACACACAAATTCACAAATAAAACTACTACAATCAAATTCTATGAAACAATCTAGTTCTCTTTAAAAATCGAATAACTATTTGCTTATGTTTTTCTCCCCAAATTCTTTCTCAAAATATCTAAAAAAAACCCTTTTCCTTAATACTTTCAAACTCTCTCCTCATATATCTTCTCTCTTTTGTCATATTTATGACATTCTAAAATAACATGCTCTATTGTTTCATATTTTAAACAGTGATCACATTTGCCAGTATTATGCTTTTGAATTTTAAAAAGGGTATAATTAAGTCCTGTATGTCTAAATCTCAAGTTTATCACTCGTTTCTTCTTTCTATTTCTTCTTACATTTCTTCTGTTAGAATTATTATGTGTTATCACTCTTACATTAGTAGTTTTACATATATCACTCTTATATTAGTAGTTTACATTACTAACTTGCTTTTCATTTTTAGGTTTTAGGTTTACTGTGTATGAATCAACGCTATGTTGAAGCTTTTTGACCCACATTTACAGAATGTCTGTGTAGCATGATTATCTCTAACAAACAGAATGTTCCCCCTGCCCTTGTGAGAAATCGCTCCCATGAGAAAGTACTGGATGACCTGTGTGCAGAGACAAAACTTATGTTTTCTCTTTATCTCTCCCTTCTGTGAATATAAAAGGCAAGCTTCAGCAGGAGGTTTTTAGAACTCGCAGTGAATGGTTTGCAGAAGCTATCCACTGTGATTTCTCCTTCTGCAAAAGTCTGGATGAAACCTAATAAACGTTGTTTGTGGTTCTTTTTATGTAGATTGAGAAAATACCTATCATCTTCTTACTCCTACTGTCTTTTGAATTTTATAAAATTATCTTCCTGTTTTTTCTTCCTCCCACCTTGTTTACCATTCTTTCATCAGTTTTTGTTTAACAATACTCTTTCCCTCAGATTTACTTGTTTTAACTGTAAAACTAATAGGATTTTGAATTGCCCTTTTTGCCATTTTATCTGCCCTCTCATTTCCTTCTACTCCAATATGTGCTGGAACCCACACAAATATAACTATCAAACCCATATTTTGTATTCTGAATAATGCATGAAATATTTCTAATAAAATGTCCATCCTACTATCTGATTGATTATATTTTAAACTTAATGCAGAGCTTGAATCTGAACAAATTATTGTTTTTAATGGTTTTATGTCTTCTACCCATTGTTAAACTAATAATATTGCCAACTGTGATGGACCGAGCAGTTAAGGAACAGCCAGGCACCGGTTCAAAGTCAAAAATAATTGTTTTATTTAACCCAAAACAAAACTTGGGTAAATAATAGAAAAAATGACAAAATTTGGGCCCATAAAAGAGGTCAAAGTAACAGACATCAACTCAGACTAACTCAAAAAACAGACCCTCCAAACAGAGACAAAAAGGGGACTTAAATACTGGCTGATCAGGCCACATACAAAACACAAAGGGGAAAATACACAGAAACCTAACTGAAACTAACATAGCAAATCCCATTCCCCCCCTCTGGATGATGAGTAATGGTGTGAACCAATTTGCAGTCTCAGCTGGCTTGCTCCACCCCTTCTCCACCTCTCTGCTCTCCTAAGGATTGGGCAGCCAGCACTTAAACTCAGAAACAAAACAAAGATTAAATCAAGCAAAACACAACAATGTAAACTAAAATGTGCGCACTTATTCTAGAATACAATGTGATGTGTTGCTTTCTAAACAAAACCAGTTATTCTGTAAATTAAATCCTAAACTTAAAGAAATCCAAATATAAGTGAAATGAACTTATTGCGTGTGGTGAGAGTGAATATTACCACATTTGTGTGGCTGTAACTGCAGCCATCACACCAACATTTCTCCAGTATATACTGACAATCCGTCTGTAATTTGTTTTGCTGTTTTTATATTGCATTCTGGAACTACAAAAGCTGTTCCTAGTTATTTTTAATGCATCTGTATAGATTTGAACATATTGATAATTGTTTAAATGTAATTGTACTGAATAATTATCTGTGGTGTGAGATTAATCTTGTTTCTTTTCCATTATTGACATATCTACTGTTGTTTCTGGTAGGATTCAGGGTGGTATAATTGATAATGGTGTTATTTGACTAATTTCTAATCTTTAAATTCTTTTATTTTATTTTTCAGTTATCCATCCAAAACTCCTCATTTCTTTTTCCCAACATAGATTAAAGATTTCCCAAGTTGGATGTTATAAGTTATTGCCTTATTTATTTTATTTCTAGTTTTGTTCTTCTTAAATATAACAGCAATTCTCTGATTTCTACTACTATTGCTGCTGTTGATGTGGTTTAAATGCTCCGGTACATAATGATGTTGAATAATTTCTGATTTAACCAGATGTGTTTTGGCTTCTAAACCATAAGCTATACAACCAAAGTCTATGTTACATCTTATTGTTCTGTATGATACACTAGGTCAAATAAAATACTGTTCAAGCAGATAACTGGAAGTAGAACATGGCAACGTTTATTCGAACCGAGAACATCTCTTCTTCCTCACAGGTTTTTCCTCACCTCTCTTGTGCACAGCAAGAGCGCCACCAATGGCGAATTGTTATATTTCGTTTACCTTCAGATTATACCACCAAACAGCCTCCAACACATAGGAGCATAATCAGACCAAAAGTGTCTAACAATCTTAATCCTGGAGGTTCCATCATTCCATCATCTTTGTCTGGAACACCACAGCTCCTCCCCTGTAAAATCAATACTTCCCAATCAATTAAACATTTTTTCAGTTTTTTTTTTTTTACAAATATAACTGAAATCAAGAAACACTTTTTCTTTTTAAACCCTCAATTAGAGTTGCAATTTCAAATTCAGTCTATCAGGAGGTCGCTGGTTCCTCACTGGACGAGTGTTCCTTTCGACTGTAGATGATGGCAAGTCTATTGGTTGATTCCCAACAGTTTTTTCTTCCATCTGTTGATCCACACCTTTGGTTGTATCGAGATCATCATCATTCCAAAAGTTTCCAGCACACGAGTCTGTTTGTGTAAAATGAGCTGGATTTCCATTTACACCCAAAATCTGATTTACATGTTTTTTAACACACTTTACATTCACTTCCACACTGTAAGTTACAGGACCCAGGACTTCTTGTACAACTCCATTCAACCACTTCTCCCCTCCCCTGTAATTCTTAACCGATACAGGTTGACCTACTGTGAAAACTCTCACACGTGGAAGAGTTGGTTCTGTTTTGTTTTGCATTCTCTGAGAGAACTGGGGTCTGATCAGTGACAGTCTTGTTCGAACCTGTCTTTTTAGGAATAACTCGGCAGGAGTTTTCCCTGTAGTTGTATGGGGTGTGTTTCGGTACCCTAAAAGAAAATTTGCAACACAGTGCTCAAGTGTCATACCCCCTACGGCTCGATTCTTTGCTAGCGACTTTTTAAGATTTTGGATTAAGCGCTCTGCTAATCCATTGCTAGCAGGGTGGTATGCAGGTGACTTAATGTGCTGCACTCCATTTTTTTTTAGGAATGACTCAAAATCTTGTGAAACAAAACTGAGGACCATTATCCATTACAACTTCCTTTGGTAACCCGTAAGCAGCAAACAAATTCCTCAGTGTTTCAATGGTTTTAACTGAAGTAGTAGTATACATAGGTATAATCTCTGGCCATCTAGCATAGGCATCCATAACTACCAGAAACACCTCCTTGTGGTCCTCTGCAAAGTCCAGATGGATTCTCTCCCAGGGGCTGGCAGCCCATTTCCATTTGTGCACTGGTGCAGTACAAGGCATACTACGCTGCTTTTGACAAATGGTACATTCACTGACTTCCTGTTCAATGCACTCATCTACTGCTGGCCACCAGAATAAACTTCTGGCGAGGGATTTCATCTTTACTATGCCCCAGTGGTGTTCATGCAGTTCAGAAATCAACTGATCCCTTAATTTCTTAGAAGCCACCACTCGTAACCCCCACAGCAGACAATCATCTTCAACAGTCAGCTCAAAACGTCTCTGAAAATAAGGCTTCAGCAACTCATCCTGTACATGTTTAGGCCAGCCAGTTAACACCAACTGTTTCACCACCTTTAACACAGGATCTTTGTCTGTTTCTTTTGCTATCTCCCTTGAAGTAATAGGTAACTCGTCAAGGTAAGATACTTTGTAAATAGGGTTTGACACCACATCCACACTTGGTTTCATCGGTAACCTTGATAAAGCATCTGCATTACTGTGTTGCTCAGATCTTCTGTACTGAATCTCGTACTTGTATGCAGCTAGGATTAGAGCCCACCTTTGCAATCTAGCAGCAGCTAGCGTAGGCACACCTGTTTTTGGTCCCAAAATTTTTAGCAATGGTTTGTGGTCTGTCACCAAAATGAATTTCCTACCATAAAGGTAGTCATGAAACTTCATAACACCAAACACTAAACCAAGTGCTTCTTTTTCAATCTGTGAGTAATTTTGTTCCGTCTTAGTTAGCATTCGGGATGCAAATGCAATCGGTCTTTCGCTTCCATCTTTCATTTGGTGACTGATTACAGCACCAACTCCAAAAGGAGATGCATCACATGCTAAGATAATTGGTAGCTCTGCATCAAAATGTACCAACATTTTATCAGATTGAAGAGCCTTCTTTGCATTCTCAAAAGCATTTTGACAGTTTTCTGACCAAATCCAGTCTGCATCTTTGTGTAGCAATGCTGACATTGGCTGGATCAGAGTCGATAAGTTTGGTATAAACTTCCCATAGTAGTTTAACAGAGCCAAGAATGACCTAAGTTCAGTTACATTTCTTGGAACTGGAGCCTTCTGAATGGCAGTTGTCTTTTTCTTCATAGGATGAATGCCGGTGGCATCAACGACATGTCCTAAATATGAAACACTGTCTTGCATGAACTCACATTTTTCTCGCTTTACCCTAAGGTTGTAGCTTTCGAGCCTCTTAAGGACCTCTTTTAAGTTAGTCAGGTGGCTTTCTGCATCTTTACCAGTTATCAAAATATCATCAAGATAGCAGATAACACCATCCATACCCTGAAGTACTTGATCCATTATTTTCTGGAAAATTGCAGGAGCACTCGCAACACCATAAGGCAACCTGTTGTATTGATATAGCCCTTTGTGAGTGTTTATGGTCAGGTAACACCTAGACCTGTCTTCTAACTGGACTTCCTGGTAAGCCTGAGATAAGTCTAGTTTGGTGAATTTCTGACCTCCTGCTAATTTTGCAAACAGATCTTGCGTTTTTGGGAGTGGATACTGATCCATGTTTAACCATGGATTTATGGTGACCTTGTAGTCTCCACATAATCTCACACTGTCATTCTTTTTAGGTATGCACACTATTGGAGCAGCCCACTCACTGTAATTAGTGGGTGAAATAACTCCTTCCGCCTCCAATTTAGTCAGTTCCTTTTCCACAGCTTCTCTTAATGCATATGGAACATTTCTTGGTTTATGGAACTTTGGCATTGCTTCTGGAGCAACACGTAGCTTAGCTTTAATACCCTTCAACTTGCCTAGCTCAGGGTTGAACACTGATGCATACTGAGCAGATACATCTTCCACTGTTTCTGGAGCCACTCTATTCACCTGTGACCAATCTATCTTCAACTGGCTAATCCAGTCTCTACCCATCAAAGCAGGGCCTCTTCCTTTCACTACTAACAGTTCTAGTTTTTTAGTGGTCTCTTTACATTTCACTTTTGCCACAAATTTACCCATCAGCTGTAATGACTCTTGGCTGTATGTTTTAAGTACACAGTTTGCTGAACTAAGTTTGACTGATTTAAATCTGCACTTATACAGATTTTCAGATATCACTGACAATGCGGCACCAGTGTCTAGTTCCATCTTCACTCTTGAACCATTTACACTGACATACACATAATAAGGCTTTACAATGTCACCATTACCTGTGTTCATTTCAAACAGACCATAATCTGGACTGTCCAATGTCTGATCTGGAACAGTGTCAGAATTTGGTGCAGCTTCCATCTTGCACTGAACCACAACATCACTGGCTGCTCTGTCTTCTCTGGCTTGATGTGACAGAAATTTGTTGTCGTCTGAATCCCCTTTAAACTCGTGCCTGTTGCCTGGATCTGCATACTGGGGCGCACCTTCATGGGGGTACTGCGGACCGGGACAGCTGTAGACACCCTGCTGTTGGAGAACGCCGACATCATGGCGCTGCTTGAGAGCGCTGGGTCGTCTCTGAATATCCAGATGCATGGTTCCCTTGGTCGTACTCGAACGGCCTCCTTCTTTGCGTGTGCGACAGACTTTTGCTATGTGTCCCTTCTTCTTACACTCATGGCACTCGCTTTCTTTAAACTTGAAGTCATTCGGGTTGTGACTTTTTCCACCGCAATGATAACAGGGCTTCCCGGTAGCTGTATTTTTCTCAGCTTCGCGGTATTTTGCTTTAGCTTTCTTGTCCACTACATGAGTTTTGAAGGCTTTCTGTGCAAATTGCTGTGCACTGTCCTTAGTTACCTCAAAGGATTGCGCCATTTCTACAGCCAGCGGCAGCGTCAAGTCTTTGGTGTGCGCGGTGCTGAGCAAGCCGATCTCTGAGCTCACTGCTCTTTACACCACAGACGAATCTATCACGCAGTGCTTCATCTAAGAAAGTCCCAAATTTACATGTAGCTGCTAATTTTCGTAAACTAGCCACGTACTCACTGATTGTTTCGTTGTCTTTTTGGTTTTGTAACCCAGTCCAAACTAAAGGTGTTTGTAATGAGTTCAGTTCATAGAAGGAGTGATAATTTAGAATGTATCAAGCATGTTTGCTTAAATATGTTAAAATTGTTATTAAGTGTTAACCATATTTTATTTTGAAAGGGCTAATTAAGAGGAAGTGGGGTAGAGCAAAGGAACTTGACTGGTCCGTGGTTGGCTGAGGGTCAGGAAGGAGAGGAGAGGAAAAAAAAAAGAGACAGGAAGGAGAGGGATGAACCGCGCCAAAAGAATAGAAACTTGGCAGAGTTTTAGAGAACAAGTGTTCTGCACATAATTTGACTTTCAACTCGACAGTTTTGTTGATGTGTGTTAACACTGCACACTGTTTTGCCACTGCTGTGACGGTTCCAGACCGGAGCTCACCGTACCGTAGGTGTACCGCTCGCTGACGCATTGACGTTCATTAACACAATGAATGGACTTTGAGTACTGTAGCTAACTCAGCTAACAGACAATTCAACTAAGGTTTCCGTCGTGGAAGCTTTACGAGTTGAGCCCAGCGAGCTGCGCTTATGCTGAGAGTTTGTGGCGGGGCTGGAGAACTGGATCTGCGTTGGACTTCTCTGGTGTTCCTGGATCCTCAGGACTACCGGACTGGTTGGGGACTCGAGGACATCTTGCTGGCTGGGACTGAGGACGGGTGAGGTGCCGAGAGGGTTCGGGTCTTCACTTGGAGTGGGGCGCCCAGTTCCACGTTTCGTCGACACATCAGGCCTGCAAGGGTTTTTTTTTTTGGGGACTATATTTTAGTTAGTTATTGCCGGCTTAGCTGAACATTAAAGTGTGGGCCCACATTGATTAATATAGGTTCTAAAATCAAAAGAGTGAAACATTTTGCATTTTGTGCATTTGTTATTGTGTTTAATATATGTTCAACTCTCATACAGGTGTGTGTTTGATCTATTCAGAACTGTATTTTGAGTGTATTATTCCTATTCAAATCTATATTATTTGGTGAGAAGGAAAGAACAGTACTAGTATATCATTACTCTAAGGTGAGTGAAACTCAACATAGGTTTAAACACGAGAGTGTAATAGTTATTATTTGTAACTTAATGAGTTTAAGGAACTCAGGGTCCCTTACCTACGTTAGAGCGGTATAATTGGGCTACAGTTTCTTCCGTGAAACTTGCACCTTTCTGCAATAAAGTTCGTCTTTGGTACTGTTGAGACGTTTACTCCAGACACGCACACACAACTACGGACACAAAGATTCTGCACAAAAGCCTTTTGTTTCATACGGACACTTTCTGTAGAAACGAAACTTAACTTTAGCTCATCGTCTGACCACTAGGCAGTGACGTAACACATCAGCAGACCAGGAGGCGGACTTTAGGATATAAGCAAGGTGTCTTCCGTGTTTGAGCAGATGCTGTATAGATTCGGGCCTTTATACTTGACATCCACATAAGCCTGTAAGGGTAAGCGTCTCTTTCTTTTTAGCGCTAAAAAGAATAAAATAAGTAAACTCTGATTGTTCTGTGTTGGCTGATTTCCTGTTCGTGTGCTCACACGTTTTGGGTCCGTCGAGCTTAAATCACAACAGTACATAGTGCCTCTGCAGCAAATCCACCAACTCCTCGTAGCTTTTCTCTGACGGTTTATCCGGAGCACATAGGTCCATCAGCAAGCTATGGGATCTTTTCCCCACCACCGTGAGAAACACCGACTTAGTTTTCTCCTCTTTAGTGTCCAAGTCATTTGCCGCAAAATACTGCTCGAGACGCTCGCGGTAGTTGTCAAAACTTTCCTCACTTTCCTCGAAGTGAAAATCTTCTGGCTTTCCAAACGCCATCTTTGTAGCTCTGGTTCGGCGGTCCTTTCACTCACCAAAACGCTCAGCTTTTACGGTCCCGTGTGCCTCTATGGAGCCGCTCCGTCTGCGGACTCTGTTCCTTCCAATTTGAAACATCCCATCCTCGTCGCCAAAACTCTCTCTTGTGCACAGCAAGAGCGCCACCAATGGCGAATTGTTATATTTCGTTTACCTTCAGATTATACCACCAAACAGCCTCCAACACATAGGAGCATAATCAGACCAAAAGTGTCTAACAATCTTAATCCTGGAGGTTCCATCATTTCTTTGTCTGGAACACCACACTTATCATACTTGTGTAAATCTGTTTTAGTGATTGCTAGAAGTGTGCCGATGGATCGGTCACTGATCATAATCGGACGATTTCCGTGAAAAATGTATGATCGGTGATAACCAATCACTGTCTCTTGTTGCCGATCACCCATACCATCACATTTATCTCTCAGCCTGCTTGTGCAGCTTATCTCATCTTTCCTTCACATTGCGCAAGCACACAGAAACAAATCCTGTCGTGTAGAACTTTAACGCTCTGAGAGTGAATGGGGAAGTTTGCGTGTTCCGGCAGAAAATTACCTCGGGGGTGAAGCACGTCAAAATGAATGACACAACGAATCTAATATGACATTTAAAAAACAAACACTTTGACGGAGTTTGACTATTTCGAGGCTAAATGCAGGAAAAAAAGGACATCCTGAGCAGCCAGATACCAGGTAACAACTACAACTACAAACACTCAGACGGATTAGCATGAGTGTCAGAAAGCTAAACAAATAACCCGAAAAATAATTCAAGTCTTTAAGCTGGCGGTGTAAGTCGCTGGTTCTGCTTTTGCTCTTGCACCGCCGTTACGCACTACTGGTAGCAATATTTCACAGTGCAGCTCAACCTCCATCATACAGTGAACTCTCGCAGCTGCAGAATGTAACTTAAAAAATAAATAAATAAAAATTTTGATATGTATTAAAATATGTTTATTATGTCTAAATTAGGTGAATTTATTGCCAGATTATTTTTCTATTTTGCCATATAGCATAGTATCATTTATACCTAAATCGTAAAATTAACAGCAATTCCAGGCGATCCAGAGATCGACCTCTTGGACGACGGGTATCATCCATGATCGGACCTGATCGGAGCATCCCTAGTGTTTGCCTATCTGCTCCAAAGTCACTGCCAGCCAAGCATCTCAAAATATTTAAGATGTTCTTGCATTTATGAAGAACTTTTTGAATATACAGTATATATTCCATTTAAATTTTTCATCAAACCATAATCCTAAAGATTTTATACACTTTGCATGCTCTAATTCTTGGTTATATAATTTTAGTTTCATTTCCTTGTTTAATTTTTTCTGACTAAATATTACTTTTGTTTTTCAGCTAAAAACTTAAATCCCCATTGCAAAGCCTATTTCTCTATTTCAATAATAACCTCTTGTAATTTCTTTACAATGAAATTGACATTTTTCTCGGTTTTCCAAACAGCTCCATCATCTGCAAAAAGTAAACATCCCATTTATTTTCCAGTACTGTATCTTTAAAAACATTATTTATCATAATTGAGAATAGTAACGGACTTATGAGGCCTAAATACTAGGGAAGTTGTGAGCTTCCCTAGTAGTTGTGGGCTGATGAGCTAATTGATTGCAGGTGTGAGTGGAAGGAGAGAAAGAGAGAAACGTGGAACAGGAGATTGAGGGAGAGTACACAGCGGAACAGGGAATACTAACACTAAAGAATAACTTAGACCTTAGGTGTCAAACTCCAGTCCTGAAGGCCTGGTGTCCTGCAGTTTTTACATGTGCCACAGGTACAAAACACTGGAATGAAATGGCTTAATTACCTCCTCCTTGTGTAGATCAGTTCTCCAGAGCCTTGCTAATGACCTAATTATTCTATTCAGGTGTGGTGCAGCAGAGGCACATCTAAAGGTTGCAGGACACCGGCCCTTGAGGACTGGAGTTTGACACCTCTGACTTAGACTAAAGAAACATGATAAAGTAAAACAATAGAAAATAACTAAAAACAAGAATAAACATAACTAGAATCACTAAGTGTAACAAGTGTGTAAAACTGTTTATATTTCACCTCAAATCCATCTTCATTACCTGTGTATATTTGTTTTTCTTAGTTTTTGAATTGTATTTTATTTTGGCGGAGAAGCTTTTATTTTCTTGTTTCCTGTCTCCTTGTCATATCCTGTGTGTTCGGGCTGCCCTCCTCAGTTCGCGCCAAGCTGCGCTGGGGAGAGGTAAGTGTACAAAGTTGTCTTCTGTTTGTCTGTTGAAGTATTCAAAATGTCCTTAAAAGTATTTTTGCCAAACTCGCAAGTTTTTATATGTTGTTCCCCAACTGTTTTATGTTTAGCGCAGCACTGTACTGGGCACTTAATTCCCACGTTAAGGACATTTATTGAGTTTACCGTGCCAATGTGGTTATTTTTGTTCTTTTGATTTGTTAAGGTGTGTGTGGGAAAGCCAGAGCCCAAGAACTGGAGTGCTGATGCATTTTTTGTTTTAAACAGGTATGTGAGTTGTTTCAAAATGTTATCTGAATGTTAGATTAATGTATTTTGTATATTTTCAGTTTGAATTATAAAATATTGTAACTAGTGGGCAGATTATTATTGTTTGGTCTTATTTTAATTGTCTTGACATTTTACTTTATTATTTGTGAATGTCAGAGAATTTTGGTTGGTTTTACCACAGTCTTTCAGTTCGCGCCAAGCTGCGCTTGGGAGAGGTGTGTGTGGGAAAGCCAGAGCCCAAGAACTGGAGTGCTGATGCATTTTTTGTTTTAAACAGAATAAATCTGCCCTACTGCTGCAATATACCCTGGTGTCCTCGTCTGCTGGTTCCCTTTGCCTATACACACAACGCAGAGTACATGTACAACAGATGAGTCGGATAAGTGCGGCTACATAAGGAAGAACAGAAGTGGAAAACAAGGCAAAAATAGAAAAAAACTAAGGAAATGACAAAAATCCAAAACCAAACCTCAAACAACCCCCGATCCTGACACTTTGTGCAGTAAGACTCTTAATTTCAATAAAGGATCGGTTTATAGATAAATGGAGGAATCTAACATTTGTGTACTTCAGATCAAACTATGTTTAGAACCTGGTGACCTACTCATTTTTATGTTAAACCACTAGAATTGTTATAGAGTGTACTTTGTTAGAATAATTATGTTTTATCATTCTTACATAAGTAGTTACCAGTTTGTTTTTCATTTAAAGGTTTAGTATTCACACCCCAGAGAGGAGGAATTTGTTAAACTGTGTGAAAGACAAAACTTGTCTTTTCCCTAAACCTTGAAGCTGCAGCTGCTTCTTATCTTGGGATACTCCTTAAACTGCTTGTGTGTAGAATGTAGTTCTTCCTTGTTTCAGAATAGCCATTGTTTGATTTATCACTCCCACATTTCACTCTTGACTCCCTTCTTTCTCCTGCTTAATAAAAAGACAGGCTCTGTTGCAGGGAGTCAGAACGCATGGTAAACACCTTGGAGAAGTGGTTTGCTATGTTTTCTCCTTCTGCAGAAGCTTGGTTGAAAACTCATAAATGTTGTCTGTGGTTCTTTCTTTGTATTTAGGTAAACAAACTACATATCATAGTTTATCTCTAGATTTACTGTATGTTTTACATGGGGCTTAATAGTTTAATCCTTGACTGAGAAACAAGTGAGTTTATTATGTCTTTAGCCATGGCTGACTTGACATTAATAATCAACTAAATATTCTGCCAGTACAACAGAACAAAAGATTAGTGGTTCCATAGTCAGACACACAACATAAAGTTATGAGGAAACATAACATAAACTGAGGAAAGGGGGAGACGGAACTCTTTTAGAAGACCAAAGTTTCCATAAAAGGAGATGAAGAAAGATTGAGTGCTCTATTCTTGGCGCTAAGCTACTTAATTATTATTCACAATCAGAATCAAGCTTTGTTTGTCAAGCACGTTCAAAGTAGACACATATACATCATAGATGTATGAATAAAGTACACTTCTGGTTTAGTGTAAAAACAGCAACAGTGAAAAGCTGCCGTGTGTATGTAGCTGTTTCAGAGTTAATTCTTACCTGTAGCTTGTGTGTGCTGCTACTCTGCTCCATCTTTGACAGCAGACTCTCTGCATCCTCGAGCCACACATGGATAACCTGCAGCTCCTCTTGGATCTTGTCTCTCTCATCCATCTCCAGCCTGGCTGCAAGAAAACCCTCCTTGCTCTTCTGTCCCACACTGAAAATACACAACAAAACCAACATAACACACAATGTGATTCAAAAGTATTAATAGAAATAGAAACTTTTTTCAAAACAAACTTTAGTGTACTCTGTCAGGATACCCATACCTAAAATCTAGTGCAGTCAACTGTTTGTATTTCAATCTCAGTATAAATTCCTTTAAAAATAATGTATCCCCTTCTAGATTTGTTGTTTTTTATTTTTATTGTCATACATTAATTTGGTGAAATGGTAAATGGTGCTTTATCGAGTCCAGAGGATCCCAAAGTGCTCCACACTACATTCACACATTCACACCTTCAAACACACATTCACACACTTAAAATGCCAAGCTACAGTGAGGGCTGCTCTGTTTTGCGGAAGCTTTATTTTCTGATTAAGAAATATCATATAACGTAAAGTTCGAAAACGTAGGTTTTACATAATACTGCCCCTTTAATGTGTCAGATCATTCAACAGTGTTTATAGTCACAGAATGTTGAATGTCTTCAAATGCTGATTTCATTTATTGACGACAAAAGCTATCCAAACTAACCTGGGCCAATGTCTCTACCTTGTTTCATGGTTCACTAAACTGCAAACATTTATTTCTGGGCAAATTGCCAGACACTTGTTTCCCAAATGTTTGGCAAACAATGGTGGCCTTTTCCTTTCATTTTAAAAGTACATTGCGGTTTCTGTTGGTCTATCATGAGAAAAACACAATCAAATCAAACAAATTTGTTGTTACATGAAAAAATATGAAATTATTTGAGGTATTAATTTTGAAAAGTTATAATCCTGACTTTAAAAGATGTACAATTATAAAATACATACACACATGGACAAAATTGTTAATACCCCTCAAAAAACCCACAATGGTCATAAAGCTAACTTGAATCTGACAAAGGTAATAATTAATAAAAATTCTATGAAAATGAACAAATGACAGTCAGACACTGTTTTTTAAACATGCTTCAAAAGAATTAGTTTAAAAAATAAACTCATGAAACAGACTTGGACCAAAATGATGGTTTCCCTGAAAATAATGTGACCAAAGGGACATGTAAAATCAAGGTTTGTCCACTAATTTGCAATACAGGTGTCTACATTCTTGTAATCAGTCAGTGGGCCTATATATAGGACTATAGGTAGTCACTGTGCTGTTTGGTGACATTGTATGTACCACACTCAACATGGACTAGAGGAAGCAAAGGAAAGTGTTGTCTCAGGAGAATAGAAAGCAACTAGAAAATTCCTGAAGAAATTTAACCGGGGCCTGCCAAAGTGTGCCCGTCGGTTTGGACCCAGCGTTCTGATGCTAGAAATTAGCATCGATGCTAAAGAAAGCTGCAACGTAATCAATAGCATGTGGAGATTGACAAGAATGTTTACTAACATGGACTTGCACCATTCAGTAGGATAAAGTAAGTGTATCAGCTAAAATTAGCAAAAATGCTAATGTTAGCGTGATTGCTGTCACTAGCATGTGGGACATCACTAGGATGTTTTCTATAATGGTATTACTCCATTCAGTAGACTAAACATGGCTAATAAGTCAAATAAATAGCTAATAGCTTATATAAGCTAAAATGCTAATGCTAATGAACTGCCTTGCTGCGCAAGGCAGTTCCCTAACCTGAGAGAAAAAGATAATGCAGAATAATGTTATTGCACCGCCTGCGGCGGTGCACTAACCTCAGGGACATGTTGAGGCTTTTATTTTGAAATTTTTGTTAAGCTTAATTTCAAAGGTCCAAACTAATCCCATGTCTAATAGTCATTGGGTTAAATCAGTTATTTATTGCTCAAAAGAGCAATTACCTAATGTAAAATTTCTCGAGGCTTTTATTTTGAAATTTTTGTTAAGCTTCATTTCAAAGTGCCAAACTAATCCCATGTGTAACAATTGCTGGGTTAAATCAGTTATATAATGCTCAAAAGAGCAATTATCTGATGTAAAAATATTCAAGGCTTTTATTTTGAAATTTTCAGTAAGCTTCATTTTAAATTGCCACACTAATCCCATGTGTAACAATGGTTGGGTAAAATCAGTTATAAAAAGCCCAAAACACAAGTAGTTCTAAAGGCCAGCTCAGTCCTCCTCTGTAGTAACTGACAGTTCCACCATGTTGTAGTTCTGACATTCAGCTCAGACCTCTTTTGTAGGCACTGAGTGTCCGCCATGTTGTAGTTCTAACCTTCAGTCATTGTAGTTCTAAAGAGCAGTTCAGAGAGGCAGACTAAATTCTATGTCTATTTTGAGTCTAACTGACACTGTTTTGTGTCAGTTAGACTTTTGTTTTGAGTTAAATTTGGCTCGTTTTTTGTTAATTATGTCGCCACAGTTACTCGAAATGCCAACAAAAGTAATAGCTCCCCTCACGGGATTGAGCCTCAAGTTTTGATATATATATTGTGAGGGGGCATGCAGCGGTACGAGCCGCATTAACGGTAGTAGGAAGCGGCAGTTATTTTGAGGTGTAGAACAATAGGTGCCTGCCATGCAATGCATAGGGATTACATCCCTATGCATTGCTATGGGCAGGCCCCAATTACTGTATAGGCAAGCATGTTACAGGTAAAGGTTTTAAGACCATCTCCAAGCAGCCTGTTGTTCCTGTGACTACAGTTGCACATATTATTTAGAAATTTGAGATCCATGGAACCGTAGTCAACCTCCCGGGATGTGGCCGCAGGTGGAATATTGATGACAAAACAAAGAGATGGGTAATACGAATGGTAACAAAAGAGCCCAGAAAACTTCTAGAGATTAAAGGTGAACTTCAAGCTCAAGGAACATCAGTGTCAGATCGCACCATCCGATGCTGTTTGAGCCAAAGTGGACTAAATGAGAGACAACCAAGGAGAACACTATTGTTGAAAACAAATAATAAACAGCCAGACTGGAATTTGCCAAACTACATGTTGACAAGCCACAAAGCTTCTGGGATTATGTCCTATGGATAGAGGAGACAAAAATGGAATTTTTTGGCAAGCCACATCATATGTTCGCAGATAAAAAAAAATGAAGCATATCAAGAAAACACTGTCCATACTTTGAAACATGAAGGAGGCTCTGTTGTGTTCTGGTGCTGCTTTTCTGCATCTGGCACAGGGTGCCTTGAATCTGTGCAGCATATAACTAAATCTCGAGACTATCAAGGGATTCTAGAGAGAAATTTTATCCCACTCTGTGATGATACTTGGTCTACCAATTCATGGATAACTTTGTGTTATTCCCAATCACCTGGGGCCTCATGCATAAAAGAGTGCGCAGTTTTCACACTAAAACTTGGCGTATGGAAAAATTTAGAAAAGTGCGGTGCACAAAAAAATTTGGATGCATAAAGCTGTGCACTCGCACGTGGCTGCGCATCTTTCCTTTATAAATCCTAATTTGCGGGAAATTGAGTGCAGCTGCTGGTCCACCCTGTCGCCACCCTTAAATACATATGTAAATTAGTATAAATATCTGGAAGTCTGCCACCATGTGAAGCAATAACCATGGCAACGTCCTTGTTTGTAGCTGTATAAATATTTATAAGAATAATAACTATTTTAAAGATGCTTTCAAGACACATAAGGTCACCTCACAAAAATAAAAATAATAAATTTTAAAGAAAAAAAAAATCCAAATAAATAAATAAAGAGATTGTGCAAATGCCTGTTTGAACAGTAGCGCTTTCAGGCGGGATTTAAAGACAGACAACGAGTCAGAGAGTCATTGAGTGGGGAAATTGGACGTTTAGTCTAAATCAGGGGTGGGCAATCCTGGTCCTCGAGGGCCGGTGTCCTGCAAATCTTAGAAATCTCCCTGGTCCAACACACCTGAATCCAACAGCTGAATCACCTCCTAAGTGCAGTCAAGTTCTCCAGAGTCCTGCTAACGACCTCATTATTTGACTCAGGTGTGTTGAAGTAGAGATGCATCTAAAAGTTGCAGGACACCGGCCCTCGAGGACCAGGAGTGCCCACCCCTGGTCTAAATAGTAGAATCATGTGCATAAGTTGTACATTTACAAAATAGAGATGCTTTCTGTCCATGAAGGCGCATTCACAAAGCAGGCAGCTCCACTGAAGAATGACTGCAGCTGGACTGGTACCGGTACCGCACGGCTCCTTCTTTAAGTTTTGCTCAGAGCTCCAGGATGATCAGGGCAATCTAAACGCTAATAAACCATCATCAACATTTCCCAGCTGATCAATATGATGAGTCGCTCCCTCTGAATCCTTCCATTGGCGATGTTCTCCATTAGAGCCAAAGCGCTCCACATTTACGTGGTTCTCCTTCGGGCAGCTACTTGAATACATGTGATTATACATACCTTGATTACCTTAAAAATAATCACACCTGTCTGGAGTTAATTTGCTGATCCAACCCTGTTTTCTTTTTCAGTCAGAATAAAATTACCCCATAGATGCATTTCATGCGCTTTGGCGCAGAGACCAATCTTTATGAGACAAAAACTGAGGAAAAGTACTATTTACATTCGAGTGAGGTTTTCACATCCTTTTTTTCCCCCTTATTTTTTGTGAGTGTTAGGTTATTGCCTGAGGAAAAATGCGGTTCAGTTTCATTGTTTACGTTTAAACAATAAAATATTAAAATTAAGAAAAAACAGCAGATTTGAAACTTCTTAGTCTAAATAACATTTAATGTAGTCAGATTTCAGTGCATTTAAGTGAGTTTTGAGGCTTTGTAGTTTGATATTGTCCACAGAAAAAGTTTGCTTGACTGCTGCACATTTTCACACCACAGAAAAAGTGTGCGTATATTTACGCAAACTTTGACGCAAAGTTAATTTTTATACATGCCAACTTGTGCATAAAATATGGCGCAGCACATTTTTTGTGCGCACGCACGCTTTATGCATGAGGCCCCTGAACTTTGTTATAATATAATGCCGGTGCATGGCAGCCTCCCCTCTGTCTGACTGCTCATTAGGGTTGCAGTGGTGACTACAATCCAGTACAATCCACCATCACTGTCTGAATGGATGAATGACTGAATATAATGTGCAGTTCTTTGGGCTCCTCTGGACTTGATAAAGTGCTGTACAGGCCATTTACCATTTGTAAAACCATCTTTCATAGCAGCTCCAGCTGCAGGTCCTTTTTCTTTTCTTTAAAAATTTGCAATTTTGGAAGGCACTATCCCATTTAATGCTCTGGCATTAAATGGGACCGATGCAAATTTATACTACATAGATACAATTATCTGTGTCAGATCTAGCAATAACTGAAGTCCAAGCATGAGGTATTTTAAGAAAAGACTCAAAATGGTTACTATTCAAAAGTATAAGGATGAACAGGGATGATGAATTTGGCTGGGAATTACAGAACTGTGGATGACTTGGGCAATTGGGTGCAGGTTTGTGTGTAAATATATGTGGGTGTGTAAACAGGTATATATTATCTATGTATATATGCAGGTAGATGGTTTGTATATACAGTATGTGTGTATGTATTACTTTCATCTGGTTCAGGAAATATTATTATAGTTATTATTATTATTGATTGTTTTTGGAAAGGATACTGGAAACAGAAAAACTATTTATGCTATGAATTAATGAATGGAAAAGGGGTATGATTATATAAGTTAAACTTCATGATACTCCTTTTCAGACTCACAGTCACAGAATAAGTGGTGTATTTACATGTATTTCATTATGTAAATTTGATAATATTTACACTTAGAAACATGAAAGTCTTTATTATTATTATGATTTGTTGGTGAAATGTCTGTCTGAAATAAATAATCATCATCAATGCCCCAAATGTAGCAGTGCTTATGGTAACCTAACCTTTTACAACACCAACTAACAATTTCCTCAAAATGTAGAGATGCATACAGCATTAATATACACAATACATACCTGCTATATTGGCCCTGCATCAACTGCAGGCGCTGACAGAGTGGAAGGGGTGGAGCCTGCTCCAGATGGGCGGGGACACCCAACAACCTGGCTGTGCGTAGTTCCAGAGCAGACAGGGCTCGATGTTCACAGTCCAGCCTTTCCTGGTACTGTTCCCAAGACTGCAGCAGCTCCTGGAGCTCCTCAGTGGATACCTTAGTCTCAGATGCATCAGGAAGCTCTGCCTCCACCTTCTTCAAAACAGCTGAGGCTCTCTCCACCTAAACAGCAAATCCATCCATTAGCATATCATGTATTTACCTTTGGCTTTCTAAGGACACTGCGCAAACATAGTTATGGATAGTTCATTGTGTAAATGTGTATGATTTAGAGCAGGGGTGGGCACTCCTGGTCCTCGAGGGCCGGTGTCCTGCAACTCTTAGATGTCTCCCTGGTCCAACACACCTGAATCCAACAGCTGAATCTCCTCCTAAGTGCAGTCAAGTTCTCCAGAGTCCTGTTAACGACCTCATTATTTGACTCAGGTGTGTTGAAGTAGAGATGCATCTAAAAGTTGCAGGACACCGGCCCTCGAGGACCAGGAGTGCCCACCCCTGATTTAGAGGCTCATTTCTATCTACACTTCCTGGCAGGCTGATGATATAAAATTAGATAACAAGGATCAACATTTTTGTTATATTTGTCATCATTTTATAAATAGGATCAAATGTTTATGCTATTTATAGACATCAAACTAAACTTCATTCTGAAAGTTTTTATTAAAGTTATTAAATGGAGATACCAAATCCATTATTACAATTAATTATAACATAACCTGTTAACCTTGACAGTATGTCTGGGGCTCGATCCTTGTTTTTGCCTGTACATATAAAATGGTCTCATCTGCATCTGACTAAGTTACATGAGGTGGACACATTTTAGGGATCTTATCAATATAAAACCAAAAAAGCAGAGGACCTAGTGTAGAACCCTGGGATACACGAACAACATTGACAGAAGTTTCAGAAAATGTGTTATTTATGCAAACATACATTCTCATTCTTATATCAATTTCATGTCATTTCAACAGAAAAAAATACTTTTTGAAAACTTAATGCTGCTATTTATGCTGTTAATCTAAAGGTTAAAGGCTTCAAACACTTTCTTCAAGTCAACAAAGATAGCCCATCCTATGCCACAATTCTTATATCCCATCTGAAATCCTCCAAAGCTTATTTTCTTCCATCTTATCAGGATTATTAATAACAAAATTATGAATTTTAAGAAGACACTTATTTGGTTTACTTACACTGTTGGCAATCTCGAGCCACTCTGCGATTCTCTGTTTACTGCGTGCTGTCAACTTGTGCACGCAGCGATATAATCTTGATACCCATCTCCAGGTGGTGGTCACAGCTGCCTCCCGGCCTTCACGGCAGCTCATTTCTGAGCACCACTCCCTCATGTTTTTCAGACACTTCATGATGGACTCCATCTCTTCAGACAGTGCCTGAACAAAAAGAAGTTTCAGTGTGACTGAGTCAAATCATAACTTTGTAAAATCATTTTTGCTTTTATGCTGGCATCTACCAATAAGTGAAGGTAGCAAGAACTTGCAACATACATGATTGAACTTTGAAATGAATTCAGTCTTATGAGGAAGCAGTTTATACATACTGTGAGCCTTTCTTCCTGGTCAGTGCAGTCATCAAGGCAAGTGACTTTCTGAGACATCTGCTGCAGGAGTCTGTCTGCTGAATGAGCAACTCTCTTAAGGATTTCATCTTGAGACTTTGTGTGGCTTCTGTGCTGCTCTGCACACCTATAAAAAGTTGTCAGTTTTTATTGCTCATTGCTCAAACTTCTTTTGAGTTAAAGCAAATGTTGAACATTTTTAACCTGTTAAGCAACAATCACACATCTCAATTATTTTATTGATATTTATGGTGATAGAACATTCCAAAGTTGGTTATAAATGTGAACTGGAAGGAAAAAGACAGTTTTCAACAACTTAAAATAAATATCTGACAATCCAGTGTGCATTTCCATGAAGTCCCACTGATTATTTTGGCCAAAACTATTTGCCCACTTGACTTTACACAATCATGAACCTGGTAACAGTTTGAAATCCTAACAACTCCAGCTACCCTGGGAAGGCTTTCTGCAATGTTTATGGGTGTTTACTTTTTTTTTTTTGGCTGACTTTTGCCATAAGTACATGTGTGAGGTCACACTGATATCGGATATGATATCTGGTGTGAAGTTCTCCTGCACCAAACTCGCTCCTCCACATCTGCTCAGCAGTGAAAATCCATTCAATGAAGATCTCTACACACCACTCTTCAACCCATCTGAATACAACATGAAATTTGGAGCTTTGTTGACTCTGTCAAAAGTTGGTGAACCTTTTGCAATCTGTGTCTCATAATCAGCTGATACCACTCTGTGATGTTACTTGATCTACCAATTCATGGATAAGTTGGTGTCATTCCCAATCCTTTCACAGTTTACAGCGGAATACTTAGGAATGAGGAAATTTCGCAGCTGTTTGTACAAGGTGGCTGCATGCTTAGCTGATGGATTTTATACAAGTATTGCCTCAAAAGAGACTAGAAAACCTGAACCCAATCGTTAAAGGGTTGAGCAAATGCTTTTGACATTATACAGCAACATAATACTTTGTACAGCATCTTTCTCTGCAGGTCCAGGTCTGCTGGTAAACAATGTAGTTTGTTTCATTAGGGTGTCACATAAAATCTAAATAAAACAATAAAATTAGGAGCCGAGTAAAATCATATAAATAGTTTGATTGTATAAAAAGTTTTACATGCAACATTTTATTATTTGCAGTTATAACATTTTTTAATCCTCTGACATTAGCAGTTAGACCCAATTTACCTGTGCAGATTTTCTAGTTGCATGTGTCCTTGTGCCAGGAGTGTTGAAATTCGAACTAGGAGTTGACTCAGGATCCTTTCCTGGAGCTGTCCTACCCTCTGTGAAGATAAGCTAGTCAACACAACAGCCTGCTTTTGAAGTTCCTCAATGTAGGCCTGAAACTGATGCTGAAGAGATGCCAAAGCATGCTGTGTCTCTTCTATCCTTTCACAACATGGTCCAGTAGAACCCTGGAGAGGCAGCAGAGAGACCTCCATGTCCTGCAGAAACTGGAAGGCTTTATTGGCAGCAAGGGTGTAGCTTCTCAGGCAATCTCTTGCCCTCAACATATCCTCCTGGAAAAAAAAGTACAATTGCTGTTCCATGAAAAGGCATTTGCCTAAATGCTTCGGTTTCTGCATTTTTGCCCCACTTAAATGTTTCAGATCAAACAATTTCTTCATCATAGAAAACTTGAGGAAATAAGAGGTTTTGAGTTTTTAAGATTTAAAACTATCCAAACAACTTGTTGTACATCATTTGATGTACAACCTGTGCACATCCCTTCTGATGCACAAAATGTATGAAACGCACTAGCTCAGCTTCAGTGCTGCTATGCCTTATTCTTCTGTTTATTCTGGTGTCTCTACATCTTTGCGTGTCTCCTGTTCTTGTCTCTTGCTCTGTGTGCCAGATACTTAGCTACATTATCACTGAATAGCCTCATTGAGTGATAATGGTATCTATAATAAATGTAGCTTTTGTAGCTCTGGAGGCAAGGGTTGGAATTGGATGTGACACTAAGTTGATAAGGTTGAGAGCCAGCACACCCAGGGGTTAGGACACATAGTCTGACTGCCACTCTCTGTCCTGCAGGTGTGTTAAGGCTTCCTTGATGGAGAAGACATGAGGCTAAGCTCCCAACAAGCTCATCAAACCTGCTAGTATCCAATAGGGTTGTGGGAAATAAAGAAATTTGTCACAAGAAGATTTTAGTCTATCAGTATGCTTGAGTGTGAAATCTCAACCATCTGCAGACAGTACACTCAGAGTCCGAGCAATTCAGGGAATGTGCACAGTACACCCGAGTATGTGGGAGCCTTCAGTGTCCCCATTTTTAGTTGCAAAGCATTAAAACCACTTTTGCTTGTTGCTTCTGTCAAGGAAATCGAGATCATGCCACTTCCCCATGCTGGAGATTTAAGTTTAACAGTAATAATAAATAAAGTTATCTTTAAAATGAATCACTCAAGTGACATCAAGGCCCAACAGTAGACTTAAATGTCAATAAAATCAATCAGGTTGTGTGTGTTGTTTTTGTCTCCTGCAAACTTTGCTTTAATTCTACTTCTTTTTCTATCTAATCATAAGAAATCCAGTCAGACAGAGAGAGTCATGAAACAGGAAGAGCAGGTTTCCTGGAAAAGGAGGAAGTAAGTTTCCAGCCTGCAGATTTATAAAAATAGTTGAGACTATTCCTTATTTCAAAGCATGAAAGTTTTAAAGAATGAAATCTAAACATTTTGAGTAATTGATAAGATTCAAAGTAAAATACTTATATTAATATTGGTTTACTTATAATAATACTTACACTTGTGGGAACACTTACAAGAAAATAAATAACTGTAACTTTGGTATCAAATAATTATAATCATGGTTATTCTTGGTTTCTTTTCAGAAAGCATATGTAATAACTCACATTAAGATTATAATAAGAGTAATTAATAAGTTATGTTATAAAATTATAAATGAATGCTAAATCAGAGAAGATAAAGAAGTTATAAATGTGATTATGACATTGAACTTGAAATGGTGTAAAAGGTGTAATTGCAATTAAACATCACTGATGTGTTGGAGGTAAATGGTAGGTGAAAGATTAGGGGAAAAAGGGGAACTAACAGGAGAGCAGAGATGATCAACGCCTTATTTGGAGACAGATTGTTGAACAACGTAAACGTTTCAGAGAAAGGGTTGTGCAGGCAATGGACATAGGAGGTTGAGCAACCCTGAGACATTAGCACAGAGATCAGGACATAATGTCTCTTAAGACAGTGATGGGTATGAGATCATCTGTCTTAGCAGACAGCCAATTAAACAAGCACAGCAGCAGTGCTAGCCAATGCAAATGCACCAAAAGGTGGATAAACCCTATAAAAGGTGGGTGCAAAAGAGGAATCTTTGGTTGGATCCTCCAGGCAGCTTTGAGGCAAGATCGAGATGGACAAAGAACTCTGCAGCTGAAGAAGAGCCGGGGCCACAGAGCCGAAGACTGTCCTGCGCATGGGGACCAACCCGTCAGCCCCACAACATGTGGCTTCAAATCGCACTTCTCTCATCAGCTGGGTTCCAATCCCAAAGACAAAGATGAAGATAAAGGTAAAGACAAAGAACAAAGGCAAAGAAGAAGAACTGGTGCCTTCCTTCCTGCCAGCACCCAAGTCGTGTGTGACCTCACCATCCATGCGGAGAAGAAGCTCATCAGACCTACAGAGATCCCTGCCTTCGTTGATCAACTTCCTCCTACTGCTGCAACACTCTCTTCATCATCAGGCCAGGTCTGCTGTTCGAAACGCCAAACTCCGTCCGTCTCTCTCAAAGGTTCCCTTTTTAGTTCTCAGTGTCAGCAGTAGGGAAAGATAGACGATTGATTTTACTTATTTGATTATTCTGCTACTGAATTAAGCTGTACTGACCCTTGCAAAATGGCCTTACTAATAAAATATTTAGCATAAAGAAAATCTAAAAGATGTTGTGGACATTCAGTTAATGAGTCACCTTAAAGTTCTTTGATGGTTGTAAAATAGCTCTGATGTTTGATTCTGGAGAGGAAGAGGTGGAAAATGTTTTATAGGTTGCTGGTAGCCCATATGTAAAACAACATCCTTGGGACTCGCCCTAGTCACTAAAGCCAACCTGGTTCAATAACAAATGCAAGTTGTAATATAGAGAACGAGCGACCGTTAACAGGTGTGCTCTATGAAACTAGTTGGCTGCAGGCTGTTCAGTCTGGCTAATTCACAGGGGGAAGAAGGTTGGGACACCTGGATGTAGGTCATCACAAACCAGGTGAATCTTTTCTCGATGCCAGCTTAAATAGAGTTTACTTCAGTTCTGGACAGGGTAAATCCCAGCAGATTTAGGAAACTCAATTCACACGTTAGACGGCAAGCTGGTAGCACATCTCCCCTTTCAGAAGAGGAAGTAGAGTGAGAGAGTAGAGAGAAAGAAGGGGGGGGGGTGTTGTGCAACAACACTTCATATCATCCACCAGTCTCTTACTCTGTTTTTAGATCATATCTCACATTTTGTTATCTGATTTAATGTTAAATGCTAATAAGATCATTATAGTGATAGAGTTCTTCAATGTGAAAAAAAATTGCGAGCAATTGGTGGTCGCAATTTGTCCCAAACTACATGCTCCTAATCTGGAGGAACTGAATCTGCAACAACATTCTTCTTTTAAATTCTGACAAGGCAGACATTTTGAAAAAGAACATGCTCAGTCAATTACTTGATCTGGATGGCATTACATTGGCCTATTAATAAAGCCTGATCCAGAGAGACTACATATTTAATCAGGATATGTCATAAATCCCATATTAAACAAGTTTCTAGGATTGCTTTCTTTCATCTCTTGAGTATTTCTAAATTTGAAAATATCCTGTCCAGGTTAATGCTGAAAAATTAGTTCATGCATTTGTTACTTCAAGGCTGGACTACTGGAATTCTTTATAATGAGGAAGTTCATCAAATACTGTTAAACACCTTCAGCTGACCCAAAATGCTGCAGCAAGAGTTCTGAGTAAATGTTTCTCAAAACACATACTCGGATGAACACAAAAAGAGAAGAGTTTAGTTTAATCTCTGGTTACAAAATTAATATAAATAAAACTCAAGTATTAACATTTAACTATGATCCACCGTCTTCAATTAAGACTGGGTACAACTGGAATTGGGAGGCCGAGTCTATCAAATATTTGGGTGTTTCACTATCGAGGGACTTCTCAAAACTGTTTGATACAAATTATGGCCCACTAAATTTGAAAATAAAATCAGATTTACATAGATGGAATGTTATCCCCTTTTTAAGTTTGAACTCCCGGTTAGAATCCATCAGGATGACAATCCTTCCACAGTTACTGTACTTATTTCAATGTCTACCAGTCAGAATCCCACCTAAACAGTTCTCAGAATGGGATAGATTAATAGTGAGGTATCTGTGGCAGGGTAAAAAGGCCAGAATTAAGTTTAGAACTCTGCAACTAAAAAAGGAAAAGGGTGGAATGGGCCTTCCCTGTTTACAGGAATACTACCATGCAGCCCAGCTGAGACCTTTAATCTGCCTGTGTTCACCATCATACATCGCAGCATGGAAGGAAATAGAAGGCACGACAATAAAAGGAACTCCAATAACAGCCCTACTTAGTGATTATAAATTACAGGAAGAACAGCAGATCCCAGAAGACTCCATAACAGGTAGCTTTCTCAAGTCCTGGCAGGAATTGGCTAAAATTTGCAGAATAGGAGATACATCTAAAATTATGAGGTGGTGTGCCTATGATTCGGATTTTGCACCAAGTAGGATTGATAACAGATTCAAATTATGGATCTCAAAAGGATTAACTACCTATTATTCATTTCTCCACAAAGGGATATTTCAGAGTTTTGAAACCTTACAGAAGGATCATGGACTGGAAGAAGATGATTTTTTTTAGGTACCTGCAGGTGGGACATTATTTTAATAGAAATTTTAAAGAGGTGTTGAGAAAAAAGGATTCAAGTTTCATGGAGGTGTTTCTATCACTAATTAAGCCCACATCAGAGAGCAGAATTATCTCTAAATTATATAATGCCATACATCTATCTAAACATGAGAATACAAAATACATAAAGAGGAAATGGGAAAAGGAAATGAAGGTAATAATTTAACAAGAAGGCTGGGAGGAAATATGTCAACTGCAGTGGGTCTCAACCAGATCAAACACATGGCGGGAGTTTTGCTGGAAAAACATTGCACGATTTTTTGTTACACCCATTCAGAAACAATATCAAAGAAACGGGGACGCCTGCTGGAGACTTTGTGAGTCTAACGGAGCCAACCACTTCCATGTTTTTTGGGACTGCCAAGTAATAAAACCATATTGAGAAGAGTTCCACAAACACATTGAAAATATATTCAATGTAAACATTCCATTCAAATGTGAAACGTATTTGGGCAACTTACAATTGGACACATGGACCAATAAAGGCAAAAAACTGCTGGCTATACTACTGGCAGCCAGTAAGAAATCCATCACAAGGAAATGGCTAAAACCAGATCCACCCACTATCGATGAATGGATTGAAATTGTTTACCAGATTTATGCTGTGGAAAAGATTTCTTTTTCCCTCCAAGTTGAAAAAGGAAAGTTTTATAAGATCTGGACCAAAATGGACTGAGTATGTAAAACCAATTAGATCTGACTTCATTTGATTGTTCTTGTGAATTATGTGCCCTGCCCTTGTATGTTCTTGTGGTTTTTATTGCTCAAGATGGGGCAATCCCCATTATTGTTCAATTCTGTTCATTTTTGTTATTGTTTACAACAAAATTAGTAATAGGCTGTAAAAAATACCAGAAAGGCAGTATGGATAAAATCACTTGGACTCTCCGGTTGTATACTCATGTACGATCTTAAATGGGTAAAGCTGTAATTAACGAATGTGATGGAAATCTGCCTTTCTAAATAAAAAAATAATTACTAAAAAATAACAAAACAACAAATCCTTCATTTATAAAATATTTAAACATGATAGTAAACAAAGTATTATTCAGTTCTAATAGAAATCACAACTTACCATTTTTGAGTCACATTCATTCAGGATGGAATTCTTCAAGTCCATCAACTTATCATATTGTCTCCTTTTTGTGCTTCCCTTCTTTTGCTCTAACACTTGAAATGCTCTCATTTGTAACTCTACTACCTTCTTTACAGACAGAACTCGCTGGTATTCCTTGTCAATTGTCACTTGGTTGGGCTTCAACAAAGAGGTGCTCTGAAGCTCTCTGAGGGTTTTTGAGAGAAAATCCTGAGTAGAGTTCCTCATTGATTCAAGGTCCAATTCTTTGAGCACACTCAATTCAATGAGACTGAGATTATTGAAGACAGTAATTTCCCAAGTATCAATGATGTCCTCAGTTTCTTTAAGCCCCTGCTGCTCCACAGTCAGCTGTGAGGGAAACAGGTCTGCAGAGATCAACTCAAGATTGTAGCTAGCCTGTTTATGCAATCCTTTCATTAAAGAAAATTGGATGAGGAGGCTGTGGCATATTTTGTACTTCTTTACCAGGTCCATGCTATTCTCTCTGGTCAAATTAATTTGATGCTGAAGGTTCTCTTTCAGAATCCCCAATCCCTGCTTGATGTTCAGGTAATTCTCATGATCCCTGGATTTCATTTCAAGCGATGCAATTTTATTTTGAAGTTCAGAAATGACATAATTTATTTCCTTCAACTGCTCTTGAGGAGTCCATGGTATCAGACAGTCAACCTGTGATTTGTGCTCCAGAAGGAGGAGTTTTAGAGGTTTTAAGAGTTGCAAGGCCTCCTTTTTTATCGGAAACCTCAGTCTGCTCATCTCGACTGACATTTGCCTCAAGCTCTTTTCAATACTGACAAAGGTTTTCTTTCTTGATTGTACAGTCTTGATGAGTTGATCCATCTCCTCTTTTTGGGCCTTCTCGTGGTTGATTATGGTATTGATCTCTTCCTGGAGCTTTCTAATCTTGTCAAAAAGCTGACAGTTCTCTGTTACACTGAGTTCTACTGCAATGTCTTTACTCTTCATTAAAAGAGCCTCACAGATTACTGCCTGTCTTTTTCCCTCAGCTAGGCGTTCTTGGACCTGGCAAACTTTATGATCCAAATCACTGTAACTTATAGGTTCACTTTTTGCACACCTTGATACCTCTGTCTGTAGGTAGACAACAATCCAAGAGTCTAAATCAGCCATCTGCTCAGATAACTTTTCTCTCATCTGGAGCCCAAACTCTAACTCTTTTATAGCTTTGGACAGCTTGTCAGTGGTGAACTTTGACAATTCTTCAAGGCGTTCTAGAGAAATATGTACAAATGGTACCTCCTGAGCCTGATCCAGCTGTGGAAGCAGCTCTGTCACCTCCTCCACCAATGACTCCAGTTGACCCTGTTTGGCCATTAGTTCAGACTGAAGCTTCTTTAGATCTCTGAGCTGCCGGTGAACCTCTTCAGGAAGAAGATGCACCCACTTTCTTCTGCCCTCAATGCCAATCTCCATTTGCTTGGCCCATGCAAGGCCATCTCTAATTACTGTGATAATTTTCTCCATGATGGGGTTGCTGCTGTTTTTTGTTTGAGATAACAACAGTTCATCTGCGAGACAAAGCTCATTTTTAATCTCCTTGAGCTTGTTGTTTATCTCCTCTGATTCTCTCTTCCATTGGGAGCTGTGTAGTAATTCTTCTGATAGTTGCTGTAAATGGAAGTATTGCTGCTTGGCTGCTTTAACTTCAGCATTTGCTTCCATCAGGATTTGTGCCTCCTTGCAACACCACTTAATAGGTAGGGAACGCTTGGCTGTAAGGTCGCTCCAGAGTAGATTTACATGTTCCTGCAGACTATGCAGATTTGTTAGAAGAGTCTTGATGTAATGAGAATGGACATTTGCATGATGAAGGTGGTTTTCAACAGTTGTTTCCAGAGCCCTCCACGTTTCTAGCAGAATATTTTGCTCAATCTGTGCAGTTTCCTGATCCGATCTATTAAGATGGAGACAAATCTTTGCATGTGTCATAAGCAGCTCCCCAAGTGTCACTTGGTTCTCCTCCACACGTCTCTGGAAGCAGCATAGTCGCTCTACCTCCTTGAAACTGCTCTCCTGTGGAGATCTGAATGGCAAAATAGTTACTACGATTTTGCACATGCATTTTATCCTGAAATTCAAAAGCAAATTTGCCTACATTCATGTAAGAAATAAAGTAAAACTCCGCTATATTTATGTACATTATGTAAATTCTATCTAAAGCAAACGACTTCCCATCCTCCAAAACCAAAACTGTGTGAATCATGAAGAACACCAGTCAGATGACATCGATATATTAAACATTGATAGTGCTTCAAAATTTGCTTAAAAGTGTTTAAGCAATCTCATATCTAAAATTATATGTAAGCTGCTAAACAGAAAAACCCAACACGGAGGTTAATACTACGGCAATATAAGTCATCAAAGTACAGGCCTACATTTGGTCAATCTTCAGTAACAGTCAGAGCAGCACAACAGTGGAATGGCTTACTATTAAAAAAAACTGTATGAATTTGAGGTTTTTAGGACACGTTTGAAGAACTGCTTATCCAACCATTATTTTATAAGACACAAGAAGAGTCTTATTTTATAAGACACAAGAAGTGAAACTGTTGTGAAGGCTTATTGCATTTGAAGGATTTCTTTTTCTTTTTCTTTTTTTTGCAGCCAAAAATGCAAATTCAGGGGCATAAATATATTTAAAAATTCAGGAAGCTATACAAAAAATTGTCCCCCATTTGAAATTAAGTATTTTTAATGGAATCAAAAGTGGGAACGGCCAAACTGATCAACAGCACCCCCTGAACAAAAGATAGGAGATCTGAAACTTGGTATGTAGTCTGTTGGAAGTATGTCCTAAAATGTACAGAGAGGCTGCCATTTTGGGTCAAAGGACAAATTTTGGCCATTTTTGCTTAAAAATGTTTAATCAATCTCATATCTAGTCTGTTAGGTCTGTTAAAGTTACCACCTCAAACTTTAACAGATTTCTCCTAAGGTTTTTGACCAGTTTCATCTTCAAGGACGGTGGATTAAAACTGGTCAAAATCTTGAGCTTTTCAGAATGTCTGATAGAAAAACAGGTCCAAACTGACTCATTGAAGGCATTTAAGTCAAACTGAGGAGATTGCACTGCTATATGAAAGTGAAATGTTCAAAAAGCACAGACGTCATCATAACTTACATTTTCATGATTTGTAGTTCTGCAGTGAGCTGATCCATCATCATTTTTACCATTTCTCTTTGCTTGCAGTAATCAGTGACAAGTTGCAACTGGGCCTGTTTAATCTGGATAACAGCAGCTGCATCTTGAGCCATAGTGCCCCACTGATCCTCCTGATCCAAAATGTCCTTTATCCCAGCATTTGCTTTTCTCAGCTTGGGGATCAGTGACATCTGAAGCTGTGCAAGCTGTAACCCTTGCTGTTCAACAAAAGGAAGATCAGACTTACTTCAAGCTTCAGATTTTAGCTTCAAGCTTCTTATGTTCTTGCTTCAGTGTCATATACAGTTTATACAGTATATATATATACACACATACATACTGAACAAAAATATAAATGCCCCATGCATATATTGTTGCCATATGAAGTTAAAAACTATAAATTAGCATTTGCTGACATTTTATTGTGGAAAAGGAATATTTCTCTTGATTTGTGTATAATTTTTAATCCAATTTGCCATCAGTAGGCACTACTCAGAGAGTTGTTTTTTTACTCAGTGCATGGGTGGGGCATGTCCCGTGGGTGATGAGATAAAATGAGCAACAACTGGACAATCCTTGGACTGGGGACAATAAAAGGCCACCCCACAATGCCAAATTTTGTCACAAGTCATAATGCCTCCGATGTCTCAAGTTATGTCGGAGCACGCCATTGGCATGTTGGGTGCAAGGATGTCCACCAGAGCAGTAGCTGCACGGCTCAATGTCCATTATCGGACCATAGGCCATTTAAGAGTTTGTTTCCAACAGAGTGGCACTACTGCAAATCTACCTTATCCTCACAGGTCACGTGTGACCACTCCAGCACAAGATCACCACATCCGGCTCGTCCATCTGTGAGATCGGATAAGACCAATGACACACACAGCTGATGAGACTATTGGTCTGCACTACAGACACATCACACCTCAGACTGTCCGTAACCGCCTACGAGAAGCCAACCTGCATGCTCGGCAAATTCTTCAACTTGACCCTTATGTTCAAAAGACTGTCAATCCACTACAAATGGCCATACCACGATGTTATCAATGCCGATATGAAAATCAGTAATTACTCAAAATATATTTTGAGTTTCTCTATATATTGCGTAACAAAAATGTTCATAAAACTCTTATATTTGACATGGGGCGTTTATATTTTTGTTCAGTATATATATATATACATATATATATACAGTATATACTGTATATATGCAGGGGTTGGACAATGAAACTGAAACACCTCTCATTTTATGGAATGAGAAAAACTTTGTGCATGGAAAAACTCTTTCAGTTTCCACCGCTAGCCTCATCAAGCCCCAGAAAATAAAAAAAAACAAATATGAGCTCAGTTCTGATGGATATTGTCATTAAAAGAATAAAATGAACATTATGGTTCTGTGTCAAGTGTTGTGTTTTAACGTCCTAGTCCAAGCAGATGTTATATATATATATTATCTTGCAAGTGTGCAGCCACTAATCTCACCTGAACCTCCTCCACTTGCAGGGCCATGGCTTTTGGGTAAAGCTCAGTGGGACTGTTCTTAATGTGAAAAACAGTAGATGCTAGTCTGCTTTGCTGCAAATCCAAATGACTGGTGGGTATGATCAGATCCTCTGGTTCGTTCTTGCGCAGTTCAACCTTGAAAAAAGTCAAAACATTATTGAAACTAACTTAGAAGAGTCTTAGATTCATTCCTGTTTGCATAAGTTAACAGTAAGCTTAACACTGACAAACACTTACAGACTGTAATCACAGTACCTCTATGAGCTGAGTGATGATTTTGGTGTCTGAGAGTTGCTGTATCTCTGTGAAAATCTTATGTACAGTGGTACTCTCTGATTCTTTCAGATCTGGTTTGTTAGTAAGCCTTGTTCCATGTTCCTGAGCAGCCAGTTCTTCCCAATGGGTTACTGCGCCAATATCAGATGAGAATTTCTCAACCTCCAGTGATTCTGTCAGCTTTTCCTCAGCACTGGAACCAATCTATACATTTTTAACAAACAATAAATTGATTATTCAGTTATATTCTCTTTAAGCACTTAACATGCATTTGGCAGTAAAATATAAACCAACATTTATGAAAACTACATAATTTTACTAATACCACAGTGCTAAACCCCCATATATATCTTAGTTAATATAAACCAGCATGACAGACTTAAGACCTTTCAGCAGTCTGTGTTTTCTTTTTTGTATTTTTTAGATATTTAATATAAATTTTAACAGTATGAAAAAATTCAAGCAACATAAATTTTCTGTAAAATGTGATAAAAAATGTATTTTCAGTGAATAAATTAGGACAACCCACTCAAAATCTTAAAGTAAGTTCAATTAGATAAGAACATTATGTCTCCTCGTTTGATTGAGATTTTTCCTGTTTAAACCCCAGACAATTAGCTTGGTACTCCAAACTGCTGAAGTGACTGTGAACCCCATAGTGAGTTGCAAAGAACTTTCTGAGGCTTTCAGAATGTAGAATGTAGCTTGAGTCTGGTAAGGGATGCAAAGAAGTCTCAAAAGAAACTGAAATCTTGTGTTCCATTGCATGAAAAATAGTCAACAAAGGGATTATATTCAAAATAGCTGCCAACATCTCCAGGGTCCTCACATATAAAAGAGTGCACAGCTTTCAGACTAAAAACTGGCATACAAACAAATTGGTGCACCAAAAAAATTCAGATGTATAAAGCCGTGCATACACACATATCTGCACAACTTTTCTTTGTAAATCATAATTTGTGGGAAGTAGAGCGCAGCTCCAGGTCAACCCTGTCGCTACCCATAAATTTGTATAAAAACCCAGAAGGCTGCCACCGTTTGAAACAATAAGCATGGCCCAATAACCACCATCAACATTTCCCAGCAGATCAATATGGCCTCTGAACAAATGCTCTCTCCGAAACCTTCTATTGGTGATATTCTCCATCAGAGCCAAAACAATCCACAATTACACTGTACACCTTTGCACAGCTACTTATGTTTGATTGTCTGCACACCTTGATCTCCTTACAGATAATCAAACCTGACATGTTTAGAGTTAAACTGTTGACCTGAGCCAGTTTTCTTTTTCAGTGAGAATGAAATTACCCACAGATAACATGCATTTCATAACCTTCGGTGCACAGACCAATCTTTATGTGACAAAAACGTAGGAACTTTAATATTTACATTCAAGTGAGGTTTTCACATCCTTGTACTTTTATTTATTTTGTGAAAAATAAATTAAATAATGTCACCGTCTGAGGATAAATGTAATTCAGTTTCATCGTTTACGTTTAAACAATAAAAGATTAAAATCATGAAAAAAACATCAGGTTTGATGCTTCGTGGTGTAAATACACTGAATGTATTCAGGTTTCAGTGTACCTAGGTGAGTTTTGGTTGCCTTCTAGTTTTCTTATTGTCCACAAAATAAGAATGTGTGGCTGTCGTACATTTTCAGGTAAAAAGGCAAGTAAAAAGTTTGCGTATATTTACACAAACTTTCACAATACTTTCATTTTGCTAACTTGTGTGTATAATATGGTGCCGCACATTCTTTGTGAGTAGGCACGCTTTATACATGAGGCTCCAGGTCAGGCTCTCTAAAGGTGCTTTTCCACTAGACCCCTCTAACCGGTTCGTTATGCGTTGGCCATATTTGTTTTCTACTAGCAAATTCGCCCAGCTCAGTGTGGCTGTTCTCAGATTTCTTTTACCTACTTCAGGGGTAGTTCTAGCAGCACCAAGCAGGGTAGGTTCATAGTCTGAAGCTTTAAAACCACTTGATTGGCAGATGACCGCATTCATTGATTACCTTGTGATTTATTACATTGGAAAAACTGCAAACATTTAGCTTTTAGCATTTAGAAGTTTGCTATCAGACATCTGCTCAGTATGGGAAGAGTTTAATAATGAGTTTAATCAGGAGCAGCGCCAGGAACACATATAACTTTTGCAGCAGAATAACTGAATTAGCAACGCTGCTAGCAGCTCGTTTTTCTGAAATATTGACAGCAAAAAAGAAAAGAGAAACAGTGTAGCTGTGGTCAGCTTTCTGACGGAGTTGCTGTTTTCCGTGAATGCATGGAAATGCACTGGAACGTTCCTGACAACATTAAAGGAAGGCTGATCAGAGCGTGTGTGGAACAGCTAGCCCATGTGCTCAAGGACATCTTTAATACATCACTGTACCAGACCATTGTTCCCCCATATTTTAAGTCAGCTATAATTATTCCAGAGCCAAGAAACCAATCATCGGGTGTCTTAATGACTTTTGCTCCGTTGCACTAACATCAACTATCATGAAGTGCTTCAAGAGGGTGGTTAAGGATCACATTGTTTCAATACTGCCTCCATCATTTAACCCATTCCAGTTTGCATACAAGCCTAACCGCTCCACTGAGGAAGTCATCTCCATCTTCATCTGAGCCTGGTACACCTGGAGGAGAGGAATCCTGACTTGCAGATGCAGTTTTTGGATTTCAGCTCAGCATTTAATATGATCACCCCTTAACATCTGGTATGAAAATTGGTCCCCATGGGCCTCCACACTCCACAGTTCAACTGGCTCCTGGACTTCTTCACCAACAGAACTTGTGGGTAATAACACCTCCAGTGTCATTTCTTTGAATACTGGTTCTCCAAAGGGCTGTGTCTTGAGCTCCATGCTGTTTATTCTGATGACCCATGACTGTTGTCCCAGGTTTAACCCCAACCACATCCTGAAATATGCAAACGATACAACAATGGTGGGCCTCATTCAGGACAACAATTTAGTGCATTACAGAAAACTAGTACAACATCTTATGGACTGGTGTAGAATAAACAACCTGCTCTTGAATGTCAACAAGATAGGACAGCTCTACATTACAATCTCACCAGGTAACTCTGAACCCATCCAATCACTGAATAAATGCTTAGAACAGATACATGTGTGGATGTGCCAAAACTTTCTCCAGCTGAACAGAAACAAAACTGAAGTTATCTTTGGACCTAAAGAGGAGCGATCTAGAGTCAATGCACAGCTTCAGTTATTACAACTAAAACCCAGCGATCAAGTCCGAAACCTGGGAGTAGTGATGGACTCTGACCTGAACCTTCAGAGCGACATAAAGACAGTTACAAAGTTGGCCTTCTATCACCTGAAGAACATTTCCAGGGTTAAATGACTAATGTCTCAGCGAGATCTAGAGAAACTTATCGATGCCTTTGTCTTTAGTCGCATTGATTACTGCAACAGCATCTTCACAGGTCTGTCCAACAAATCAATCAAACAGCTGCAGCTGATCCAGAATGCTGCTGCTTGCATTCTCACTAAAACCAGGAAGATGGAGCACATGACACCAGTTTTAAAGTCCCTACACTGGTTCCCTGTAGCTCAAAGAATAGACTTTAAAATACTGTTGGTAGTTTATAAATCACTGAACAACTTAGCACCACAATATATTAAAGATCTGCTGTTGTGTCAACCTTCCAGACCCCTCAGGTCTTCTGGTTCTGGTCTGCTCTGCATCCCTAGAACCAGAACCAAACATGGAGAAGCAGCATTCAGCTTCTATGCACCACAAATCTGAAACAAACTTCCAAAAAACTGTAAAACAGCTGAAACACTGACTTCCTTTAAATCTCGACTAAAAACCCACCTGTTAAGAGTTGTATTTGAAATGTAATTAATTACGAATTTAACGATGGCACTTGATTTAATGTAATGTTTTGATTGGTGTATGACTGTGTTTTTGTTTGCACTTTGAAATGCCCTGCTGCTGAAATGTGCTAAGCAAATAAAAATTGATTGATTGAACAAGACAAAGGAGATCAGTAGCTCTAAGTTCTTGGAGATATACATTACAGACAACTTTGGCTGGAAACTTCCTGCCATTGCTAAACTACAACTACAGGCAGACTACACTTCTATTTTTTTTTTTTCTCCGAAGAGTTTTTGCGGCGCTAGTGGCTCGTATTTTTTTTGACAGTAGGCAGACAGGAAGGAGGGTGAGGAGATGGGGGAAGACATGCGGCAAAGGTCGTCGGGACCGGGAGTCGAGCCCGCGACGTCCGCGTCGAGGACTAAGGCCTCCAAACATGGGGCATGCTAACCCCCTGCGCCACCACTGCATGCCCCAACTACACTTCTAAATTAGCGCAGAAAATCGACATCAACAGTCACAACTGCTATTTCTTTTCAGTGACTGACCCAGTTGAAATTCTACTGGAGGAATCAATCCATCACACCCAGACAGAGCAAGGAAGGGAGATGAGAATCAAGCGGAATGGCATGGGAACACAATGGCTAGGCTAGGTCACTTTATTTCCAAAAGATAAAAATGAAAAGGCTTCATGTGAGCATTCATAAATAAATATGTAAAGTTTTCACTACAGCCCTTTAGGGGTAATAAAGTGCTTCTCACTATATTTCTTAACCGTCCCAGTCGAGTGCTAATGAAGTTTTTAAGATTCCAACACAACACCTTATATAATATTTGATACATGACCCTGGAAGCTGCAAGTAGTCTGACTTCAATGACAATATTTCTTTCTTACCATGATAGTTTGTGTATTCTATTTGGGGTTAAGATTTGTGTTCCTTATACAAAACTGATGGCTATAATAGAATAACTTACCTTTGGCAAGTTCACAGTCTGAAGCTTTACTTCATCATCAAGAGTTTGAAGCTGTAGATCTGCACTGACTGTACTTTCTTCATTCTCTGTCACTTGTTCACCAATCTTTTCTTTTGCATCTGTTGAGTGTTTATACGTTTGGACCAAGCTAAGTTGAGACATGAACCGCTCTGTAAAGGTTTCTTGAACAGTTTCTTTAATTCTTTCAAACCCTTGTTGAACCTTTGCTATTGCTGCATCTTGGCTTTCTTTTATTGAGTCAGTCTTTATGCACGGCACCATTCCTAGCTGCTTTTCAGTGTCTGCAATTCGGACTTCAAAAGGGCTCACAAAAATTTCTGTATTTTCAATAAAGTTCTTATAAAAGGTCTCTGGTCCAACATCAGTGTCATGTATTACCAGTTTAGATGGTTGTTCTGCAACACTGGGATCTTTATCTACCTCAGGTAATGCACCATTCCCAGATTCTAGCTGCTTGTAATCTTGAATTTTTTCATTATCTATTTCAGGTTTCTTTGCATCAAAAGATACTTGCCGTTTTAAATCTACCATTAACATCTCTTCAGGGTAAACATCTACAGAAATTAGGTTTTGCTTTCCTATCCCTCGATGGCCCTGTATGCATGTTTCATTTGGATCAGTCTTTGGCATCTTTGCGATTGTAACCACTGATGTGGTTTTTTGCACCTTAGTATCTGGTTGTAAAATCAACAACCATTTTCCTTTTTCTGTAATAGAGTTGTCATTCAGTTTCTGGGACAGATCCCCACGTCTTTCCTCTACGGTTCTCCAGATGTCTTGCCTATTCATTACTTCTGTATTGAAATTACCTTGTTCAGAGGTCGTTTTGTCATCAAGTACAGTGTCCGCATCACATGAAGACAATGGTTGTGAGGAGTAATCCTGAGACACATTGGAGTCAGTTTGTTGTGATTCCGCTCTTATTCCATCTAGTTCTGGCTCCTCTACTTTGACAAACACGTTTTCCTGCCCATTAGCACTGGCTTGTTGGGCTTCTTGTTCTTCAGGTTCCTTGTGAGTTTTCTCTGACTCTTCGGATTTTTCTCCAAGGCTGTTAGAAAAATAATTTGGTGTTTCAGTTGCCATTTCAGGATGATCTTTCATGAAACTATGTCTTTTGCCAGGCCCAGCCTTTTCATTTTCTGTACTCAAAAGTTCTATCTTTGTCTCTTTTTCTCTGTGACCTATGTCTTTGTCATTTAAGCATATTTCAATGACTCTTGTTTCCTGTGGGTGTACTGACTCATAACCAAAAGAAGTGAGTTGAACAGAGCTAGCTTGACCGACACTACCTACAATTTGGCTACTACTGGCTTGATCTATCTCACTCATTGTAGATGTAGCTTCCTCTGGGTTGAGAGAAACTATATATGTTTCAGACTGGTTATGTGTTTGATCAGTATCTATGACTGTCTCTTTTTCTTCTTCCTTAGAGGTGGGATCACTCTCTTCTTGGCTGCTCTGCATATCTAGCTGTAGAATACAGACTTTGGTCAGTATTTGAGATCTCTCTAAGGTGACAGATTCTGCAGCACCCTTATGTGTTAGAAGAGTGGGACTTTTAACTGGAATACTACATTCCTTTGCCAGTCTAGTCTCAATCTGATGTATTTGGTCTTGCTCATAAAAGCTTATTTCTATAGGTTCTGTCATGTGTACCATTGCTGCTTCCAAACCAGGAGCCTTGATTTCAGCTGAGGTTTTCTCAATAATATCTTCCTGGATAATGCTTTCAACAGGCTCCTCAACTGTCTTATCTCCTGTGACACATGTGTTGTCAGTGACCTCAGGACTACTAGTGATATCTAGATCTAGAATGCAGTCAGGTTCCTTCTGAGCAAACCTTTCTTCCGTGATCTCTTTGACTTTGTGCACAGAACTTTCCTTAAGCTTCTCACATATTTCCTGTGATGCATTATGCTCAGACTCTTTTTGCTCACTCACAGTTCCTCTCAGTTTAAAATTGTCATTCTCTATTAAGTGTATTTCTGTGAGCTCAGTCCTTTCTTCTTGAGACAAAGCAAGTGTAGAAACAGCAGAGCTATGTCTGTTGGAAATATTTTTGCCTTGAGACTCTGCATCGGGTTGATTTAGCTCTATCTCACTTATCTGACTTAATGCGGCTGCAGGCACATCAAGAATCAAATATCTCTTCTCAATTTTCTCTGTGTTTTTCCACAAATTTAATATGTAATTATCTGTAATAGGTGGATCTAAAGATTCAGAGGAAAAAGAGAGTTGCACTTTGAAAGCAGTGTCCAGATCTCTTTCTGAAGACTGGGCAATTGTTTGTTGTGGACAACCTCTGCCTCTATGCTCAGACTCCTGACATGACTTTAATGGAATGGCTGAAATGTCTTCCTCATTCTCTTTAGCATGATGGCTTAATGCACAAGTGTCCAACTCGTGGCTAAGATAAATTGCTTTACCCATACATTTTTCCCTTGTATCAAGAATGACTGTAGCTACTTTCATGCCTTGTAGAGTCTCATCTTCCAGAATCTGAACTTTAGTTTCTTCAGCTATGTCACTGTGTTGTTGTACAATAGTTTGGTTGTCTATATTGCCATTTTCTGTCTTTGTTCCAGATGCCTTCATTTCATCAACATTTTTGGGGCTTTCTGACTTTTGTTTGGTTAATGAAATATGTGTTAGTCCCACTACAGAAGTTGAAAATGGTTCTCTGTCATCTTGTGTTCTTGAAGGTGCTTCTCCACATTTACTTTGGGTTTTATTTTTATCACTATTACTTAGATTCTGTGACTCAGTTTTGTCTGGACTTTGTTCATTTATAACTGAATCTATTAGTTCTGGTTGGTCTCTAAAATACATCAACTCAATAGTAGCTTCAGCTATCTGATGATCAGGAGCTTTCGTCACCAGTGTTTCCTCCTTGTAAAAAGTTTCTGGGGTAACAAGGAAACTTTTTGATGTTGTGGTTGTAAAGTACTCATATTCCTCCCGATCAGTAGTTAGTTTATCTGATGGCTGAGTTGAAGAATCTCTTTCTGTGTTAAGTTCCTTCCTTATTTCCTTCATCTCTAAAGCACCAGTTCCAACAGCCATAGTCTCTGGTTGTAAAGCTATGGAAACGTCTGTAGTATCAGAAGAAAGCAGGCACTGTACTTCAGAAACCACGTCCAAATCTCTTTCTGAAGATTGAGAAATAGTTTGATGAGGAGTCTCTTTGGCTTTGTGCTCAGACTCCTGCAGCCCGGTGTCGAATGTTTTGCATGGTATACTTGAACTGTATGAAATGTCTGCCTTAGAGCCATTAGCATGAGCTGAAGCACAGGTTTCTACTTTGTGGAAAGGACTATCTAATGACTGTAGTAATCTTCCACCTGTGTCTAGATCAACTGTGACCTTTTCCTTTTCTTGTTGATCCTGGTCTTGGAAATCACTCTTTTTTTCTGAGCTGATGTCTTCTGCTACAGTTTCATTGTCATTGCTGTTATTTTCTGCTGTGGTAAATTTAAGGCTGTTATGCTTTTCTATAAGATGTGTTGTATCTACATCAGTAACACATAGTAACTCTGGACCTGCTGAAGGCTCAACCCTTGTTACATCTTTTCTTGTTTGTCTAAGCTTAGTTCCTGCCAAATTAAAATCTGTTTCCTCTGTGTATGGTGGCATTGAGCTCTCAGAATCATACTTTTCATTTGATGGAACCTGATTAGTCAAGTGTTCTAGAGGAAGCTTTTGACATTCTGACTTTCTTTTGTTTTGTATAAGCTTAACTGACTCCACTACTAGTACTTCAGCCTGTCTTTCATTTCCCCCTGATCTGATCTGATCATTTTCCATTCCCTGTGCCTTCTCCTTGCTAAAATGTTCTTGATAACTTACAAGACAGTTGGACCTTGTGGTTAGGATGGGCTCATGTTCTTCTTGATCAGTAGCTTTTTCACTTCCAATTTCTTTTTTTGTTTCGTTAGACTCCAGCTTGTAGATTCCCATAGTGGCAGGCTGGACAGATGCTGAAACGTCACTACATGTTGATTTTCTCCTAATCGGTATGACTGCTATTTCTGTTAAAATGGTCTCTGTTTCTTCTGAAGGATTCTGTCCTTCAGGCCACATTAATTTATCCTGTACAGGTTTTGCAATGGTGTCTTGCAAAGGTTTTGATGTTCCTGAGATACATTTAGTTGATGAAAATTTACCTTTGTCCTTAAGAGAAGAGTCAGTTGATTCTATGAACTGATCTGAAGATCCTTGAGCCATAGATTCATTATTATTTTGTTCAAACTGTAAAGACGTATTACTTTCAGCCTCATCCATCTGTACAAAGGCTTGTACAACACACAGTTCTGTTTTCTCTGATTTTCTTTTGGGTGACAAAAAAGGACTGTCTATAAAGGTTTCTGTGGCAAAGTTTGATTCTTGCTGGGTATCATCAGGATCTACACTTGGTGTTATATTGGCAGAGTAATATAACTCCAACTGAACTTCAAGGTTCAACTTCCGACGACTTGATATAAGTTCAGTTTCTTCTACAAAAGCCCGTTGTTGCTCTTTAGAACTCTGTAAAGACTTGTCACTGTTTGGATGGGTATGGCTTTCTGCCAATGTTTTGGAGATATGCTCTATTGGTGTTTCTTGACCTTTTAATCTTCTTTTGGCTGGAGAAGGTTTATCTTTCTCTTCATCAGTGGTTTCCTTTGTTTCTGATTCTCTGAGCAAATCTGAAGATTCCAAGCTGACAAGTGTTTTATTATCTTCAGGGTCAACTTTTGTACTCCAATTATCAAAAGCAACTTCCCTGCAAGTTGCAGCAGGGACGGCAGTCTTTGACTTTCTTCTGATTGGTATAAGTTTTGATTCTTCCCCATGGCTGACTTCAGTTAGCTCTGCTTGTACCATTTGTTGTTCAAGATATTTAGAGGGACATTTTGGACTCGTTGGTTTTTGTCTGGGAGGTCGAACCTCTTTTTGTCTTAAAAGAGTTGGATCAGGGTACCTTTGAACAAACTGTGGACACACAACACTTGCATTTTTTTCAACAGTAGTAACCCCAGATGGTGCAATTTTAAAATATTCCTGGTTCTGTTGCAATTTAGCATCACTTGTTTTTGAGAGTAATATTTGACTCCTGGCCTCAATGTTACTTGGTTCAAACTTGGTTTCAGGCTCACTTCTACTAATAACACTGCAGTGAGTTTTTGTAGCTTTCCTCATGTCAGACTCCACCTCTGTATGGACAAGTTCTTTTTCAGTCTCTAAGCACTTTGAATTTCTTCTGGATGGAATCAGTGAAATTTCTTCACATGTAGCACTTTTTGAAACTTCCAAGACTGGTTTCAAACAGGGTTTCAGAATTTGAGTCTGCATTTCCTCAACTTGAACCAATAATTCATCCATAACAGATGTGGATGTTTTGGGTAAGGATGCACTTTGCTTCTCATGGAAACTCTTGTTCTTACGAGGTGGTGCCACAACAGTACTCTTTGTTTCCACCAGTTTTACATGAGACATATCCAAGGACTGAGTATCAGGCAGTTGTTCGCCTCTCTGTTCAATTTCCTTCAATAAAACAGAGAAAACTGAAATAAGGTTTTTGTATTAGAATTAAGTTACTTTATTTAAGTAAGAAACACCATGTTTCTTAGTCTTACTTTTGTAAGATCATGTTTCATTCTTGATCTTACAAAACATTGATTTAGAAACAATTCTATGATGTAGTTACCTTCAAGCTCTGATTTAAAGAGTTCTTGTGTGCATCTACATGTTCAAGAGTCTCTAAGCACTCTTTCTTAAACTTCTGAAACAAGTCTTGTGTCAGGCAGGCTGTTAGAAATTGTTGATGAGAAAGTGCTTCATGCAGATTGTGTTGCAGATTTTCAACTTCGTCTGTGGCCATCTGAGACCAAGAGGGGAAAAAAAAACATTAACTTTTGCTCACATATCTGTGTAATATATTTTATGTCATATATTTTATGATAGCATAGATGAAGAAGCAGAATATTAGCAATAATTTAACAGTAAAATATGTGACGTGATTGAGAGACAAGGAGAAAACCTGCACAGAAGAAACTAAGTCTGAAGGGTTGCTGTGGGTCCACTGTTGCATAATAGAAATAGAGTCCCTCAGATAATGAGCTGTGTCTGTAGAACAGGCCCCTTGGTGGTCACTTAGCCTAAACTCCAAACTGTCAATGCAGAGAAAGAAAATGTAGTGCAGTTGTTATCAATTGATCTTGTAATCGTTCAAACATTCAATACAAATAAGTGTCTGTGCAACTCAGGAAAAAAAGTAGGTTCAATAAATAACATGGTGGGGGAATACTTTTTTGATTCCATTTAATTAGAAATCAGAGTCAATGAGTGTAGCATGTTTCCGCTGTTTCTGGCACCAGGTATAACAGAAATGGGTGTGTGTGTATATATATATATATACTGTATATATAAATGATCAGGTTCCCTTATTCTAAAACTATAATGTTTGCTGATGGAGACTTTTTTGCTAGGGCTGGGGTTAAGGGTTAGGGTTAATATAATATTTTTTGCTGATATATTTTTTAATATATATATATTATATATATATAAAGTTTCCATCAGCAAACATTATAGTTTTAGAATAAGGGAACCTGATCATTTTTCATAGAACACCATCAGTCTCTGACTTCTCCTCCAAGGATGACACCTTTAATTTGGTCCTGCAGTGTAACAAGGACCAAAGTATTCTATTCTTTTTTTGATCAGGCTCTAATGAACCACAATAAATAATAAATTCAGGCTGCATCATTCAGCAGGTCTGACCTGCAAAAAATAGGATTTATAAACCAGGCAGTAGCTTCTGGCATTACTCCTAATGAATCTTGGTGTACACTTCGTAGCCAAATGTATTCAGTTCATTAGGATCATTTGGTTTGTGTGCTGCAGCCATTGATGATCAGTCTAGAGAATTTTTCAGGACATCGGGTTTGACTCTCCAGTGTCACCAAAGCTCCAGCTTCCTCACAGACAGTGGGGATTTTTTTCCAAGGATTATCAGATAGTTTATCAAGTCCATTTTGCTCAGCAGGTTTCTAGTGCCAGAGGAAACAAAGCAGCCCCAGAGGATCAGTGAGCTACCACCAAGCTTAAATGTAGGCAGGATGTCTTTTCAATGTATGTAATTAAGTACTCTGGGTACTCCAGCTAAGTTGTGATCACACCCAATGTCTTAACAATTTCAAGAGTGATGAATCCTGCTAAAATACTTTTTACCATTTTGGACTTTTCAGAGTCACTTAAGTCTCTTTTTCAGCTCATTTTGCCTGATTAAAAGAAGCTGTCTGATAATTCTACAGACCTTGATATAGTGTTGATCTCCTTAGCTCTCACTCTCCCTCATTAAACAAATAAACATCAGATATGTTTACATTCAATAAGCATTCAGGTTTATACAGCTTAGTGTTGGAAAATATGCATAAAAATGATGATATGGTCAAAACTCAAACTTGCCTAATAATTGTGCACATTGTGAATGGCAGCTCTGTTGAAATGTCAGGAAAAGGTGTTTGTAATAATGGTACCTGGTATGTTGCTGGCATAAAGATTCAACCAAACTGATAATTTCTGCAGGTAACTCGTTGGTATATGTTGCAGATTTTACTTCTTGGTACAGGTCATGAACTTTGACACCCAAATCCAGCAGTGAGTTCTCACAGTTCTGACAGAAAAATGAAAAGCTACATTACTCAACAGTTGGCACAGTGGGAGAGAAACAATTATTTCAGAAGGTGCATTTTTTTCAGCAAAACTTTTTTATAGAAAATTCAGACAATACCTGAAGGCTGAGCCAGTGCTGCTGAAGCTGAGCTATGTTGTTCTGTGGTTCACTGTAACTAAATGCCTGGTCCAGAGAGCGCAGTTCCCACTGCAGGGCAGCCGCTCTCTCCTTTAACTCCTGGGATATTTGGGCCAGTTCACAGTCCATCTCCTCTAACTGCCTCTCACAGGTTGTCAGGCACTTCCTCACTTCATGCTCGGATTTGGCACACTGTTCATGGAGGTAGCAAACCTCCAGTGTGATAGCATCTTGACCTCCAGGAGTACAGAGGCTCAACAAGCAGTCTTTGGCAGAATCCAGTTCCATCATGTCTCTCTGCTCCCTATCAACTGTCTGGAGCAAAGCCTAGAAAAAGACAAAAATGTTAGACCAGGAGGCCTGGACTAAGGTTGCGCATAGGGATAGGTACCGAATTCTTTTATACTTTTATAAGTACCAACCAAATTCTTTCAGTACTACAAAGAACCTAATCACATAAAAACAAACAGTACGTTTCGGTACCTAAACGCATCATCGTGATAGTATGGAGGAAGATTGGGGGATTTTCCATATTTGTCCTGAATGCAGCATAGCACACAAAGGGGCGTAATGACGTCAGCTAGTTCAGTAAACTACAGTCATATGAAAAAGTTTGGGCACCCTTATTATTTTATCTCGAAATATTTGGATGTTTGCAACAGCTATTTCAGTTTGATACAACCAATAACTTTTGGACACAGTAATATTTCAGTATTTAAATGAGGTTTATTGGACTAAAAGAAAAATATGGGCACCTCAACAGAAAAGTGACATTAATATTTAGTAGATCCTCCTTTTGCAAAAAATAACAGCCTCTAGACGCTTCTTATAGCTTTTAATGAGTTCCTGGATCCTAGTTGAAGGTATTTTTGACCATTCCTCTTTGTAAAATAATTCCAGTTCAGTTAGGTTTGATGGTCGCCGAGCATGGACAGCCCGCTTCAAACCATCCCACAGATGTTCAATGATATTCAGGTCTGGGAATTGAGATGGCCATTCCAGAACATTGTAATTGTTCCTCTGCATGAATGCCTCAGTAGATTTGGAGTGGTGTTTTGGATCATTGTCTTGCTGGAATATCCATCCCCGGCGTAACTTCAACTTTGTAACTGATTCTTGAATATTGTTCTCAAGAATCTGCTGATATTGTATGGAATCCATGCGACCCTCAACTTTAACAAGATTCCCCGTGCCGGCATTGGCCACACAGCCCCAAAGCATGATGGAAGTTCCACCAAATTTTACAGTGGGTAGCAAGTGTTTTTCTTAGAATGCTGTGTTTTTCACCTCCATGCATAACACCTTTTTTTATGACCAAACAACTCAATCTTTGTTTCATCACTCCACAGGACTTTATTCCAAAATGAAGCTGGCTTGTCTAAATGTGCTTTTGCAGACCTCAAGCGACTGTTTGTGGCGTGCTGGCAGAAAAGGCTTCTGTCGCATCACTCCCCCATACAGCTTCTCCTCATGCAAAGTGCACTGAATTGTTGAGCGATGCACAGTGACACCATCTGCAGCAAGACGATGCTGCAGGTCTTTGGAGGTGGCCTGTGGGGAGTCCTTGACAGTTCTCACCATTCTTCTTCTCTGCCTCTGATATTTTTCTTGGCCTGCCACTTCTGGGCTTAACAAGTACTGTCCCTGTGGTCTTCCACTTCCTTACTATGTTCTTCGCAGTGGAAACTGATAGTTTAAATCATTGAGACAACTTTTTGTATCCTTCCCCTATACAACTATGTTGGACTATCTTTATTTTGAGACCATTTGAGAGTTCTTTTGAGGTGCTCATGATGCCACTCTTCAGAGGAGATTCAAATAGGAGAACAACTTGCAATAGGCCACCTTAAATACCTTTTTCATGGTTGGCTACACCTGGCTATGAAGTTCAAATCATAATAAAGTTACTTAATCAATATTGTGTTTCAGTAAGTCAGTGAAAAGTAGTTAAGGGTATTCAAATCAATAAAATGATAAGAGTACCCAAATTTTTGCACCTGTCAAATTTTGTTTTAATACATATTGCACATTTTCTGTTAGCCCAATAAACCTCATTTCAATACTGAAATATTACTGTATCCATCAGTTACTAGATATATCACACTGAAATAGCTATTGCAAACACCCAAATATTTAGAAATAAAAACAAAAATTAAGATTAATAGGGGAGCCCAAACTTTTTCACATGACTGTAAGTAAGCATAGCCGTTAGAAAACGCTCAAATGAATGGCTCCACTTTTCAAAATGCGATGCAAATTATGCTCTTTGCAATATTTGTGACGTGAGGTACAAGGCCAGTGTTGAAAGCATGCATAACTTGAGAAAACACCTGGCTAAACACAAGATTTTTCTAAAGAGTGCACAACTTTCGACAGCCTCAGACCTACAACTCCTGCATTAGCCTCTGCTAGCACACCTGCATCTATCACCGACTCTTCTTCTGTAGCCGGCAACATGGACGGACAAATGTTTACTACATTTGGTTATGGCAACAACAACATTTACCATGCAACTGGGGGGATTTAATAAATAGGAATACATGGAGCTGGATTTGAATTTGTTCGATGAGACAAAACACTCCGTTAGTTGCTCTGAAGAGTTTTCACTTTAAAGAAATTTGTCAAACATCTGTGAATATAAAGAGTTGGATGTTGTCTTGATATATTTGTTAAATGTTATATAAGAAAATATTTTTTTATGAAAAACAACACACAAAAGTTCCAAAAATTGGTACCATCGAGTACCATCACTGATGGTACCGGATATCAATACCAAATCAATTCAAGTGTCAAAGGTACGCATCCCTAGATGCACATAGGTGAAATTCTGTAAGAGCAGTTGTGAATATGGGCTTCTTGTGTTTATGTTTGATGAAAAAGGTTGTTTCTGTCAGTTTCCTCCTGTGACCCCAGTGGAGTTGTCCAAACTCATTTCAGGCATGCAAAGCTCCACTTGTGCTCTGGACCTCATTCCATCCATGTTTGTAAATAACTGTCTCCCTGTCATTTCTCCACTTATCAGTGGCATCATCATCGTCACCCTCCTTCAGCTCTGGTTCAGTCCCCCAAACCCTCAAACTCGCTGCTATGACACCCATCCTCAAACAGCCCGGACTAAACCCTGACACGATCTGACCAACATCCCCTTTCTGTCTAAAATACTGGAAATGCTGTTGCCAATCAAATGAAAACCCACCTTACTTCCATGACTTGCATGAACCATTTCATTCTGACTTCCGTTCACTTCACAGCACAGAAATAGCCCTACTAAAAGTCACCATTGATCTCCTTTTCTCAAACTCTGGACATCTCAACATTCTTGTCCTCTTAGACCTCACCATCAGTCACACCATTTTTCTCTCCAATATAGAATGCTCCCTCAACATCACCGACATCGCTGTCTCCTATTTACAGTCATATCTCACAAACAGACAACAATTTAACAACAGCTCCTCCACTGCTCTTCTATCACGGTGTAACAGAAGAGCAGAACTGTTAGAAATATTTAGTATGTTATCTTATGTTTGCTGTGTTTGTGGTGTGAAGTTGTTTTGTTGCGCAACAGCTCCCATTGTTATGTGAGTTCACCAGTTCCTGCATTGTAGCTACAGAAGGAAACAAACAAGAACTGAACTCAACCGCCTGCAGAAGGAAGCAAACAGGAACTGAACTCTGCACTTTGCACTACGTCAGCCCGTAGGTCCAACACGCCTGTGACTCAAGGGAACAGAAGAACAGAAGAAGCAGCAACACTACATAATTAACTCAAGATAACAGAATAAGCTATGTGACTAGGGACCACCGTAAGAAAATATAAAGAAAGGGTGTGGTAGCACGTGCTTCAGAACAGTGGGAGATTGTAACTGAAGCACGCTCCTGTCTGTTCTCCTTGCCACAAGTAAATCTAAAACTTTCTTGTCTTTCTCCTATTTGTGTGGTGTTTGAATGTTTTAGGTTGTTTGAACCTGATAAGAACTGCCTTCTTTCATCTAAAAAATATTACTTCTCCATCCATCACTCCCCTTCTTGGCTATACCTACTCCTGTGACCACACCACCCCAGTTCTCCAGAAGCTCCTTCCCTGTCTCTCAGCACATCCATTTCAAAGCCTTCCATAATCAAGCCCCATGCTACCTAACCAACTTGCTCCCCCATTACACTCCTTCACACAGCCTCCACTCCTCATGTCTCTATCACTAACAACCAAGCATCAGACCTGAAGTGATAGAGCGTTCTCCATAGCTGCTCCCATCCTATGGCACTCCCTCTACAAACACATCCGTGACTGTTCAGACCTATCCACATTCAGATCATTTCTCAAAACACACCTTTTTAGAACAGCTTTTAAGGTATAATTTAACGTCCTCTTTTATGTTTCATATTTTGTTTGATGTACTTGAGTCCTCCGTTTGTAATTTTGCTTGATTCCTGTAGTGTCCTTGAGTTTTAAGAAAAGCGCTACATAAATAAAATCTATTATTGCTATTATTATTCTTATTATTATTGATGTTATTAGGCATAATAGGTCATCAGTATTACATGGCCAAAGATTATACAACTTCAATGATCAGACGTGAAATAATGTATTGCAAACAGTTTTATTCACTTTCAGTGTTTATGGCAGCAATGGCATATTCACTGTATTTTTGACACAAAATAATAAGCTACTTCCTGTCAGTATAGTCATATCCATCAATGATGCTATGAAAGACTGGAGCTCGCATCACTCAATTTGTCAATCTGATTAGTAGATTAGTCTCTAGAAAGACAGACTAATCTACTAATTAGTCTCTTTAATTAGACTAATTAGTAGATTAGTCTAATCTACTGTTTCACGTTCCTGTTCTGGATGTGAAACAGAACAGGAAACTGAGAGAATGTTTATTAGTGGAAAGAAACAAATGCACAAAGACTAACAACAGGCTCCTTAGGTTGAAACGTGAGGTGAACGTAACTATAACCTGTTGTCAAGTGCAATATGATCACTTTATTGCGTGCTTATAAATTGTAATGCTCCAGGCCTGTGGAGAAGATTTTTGTGAAAGTTTAGAGGTACGGACATGGAGGTCTCACATTGGGTTTAAGCCGTTAAACCAAAGGTAATAATTTGAGTTTGTTGCAGATTATATGTTAGCATGTTTACTCCAAGAAAAAAAGCTTGGAATCCTTTTGTTCTCATTTTAGATGAAAAAACCTCTAAATGCTTTTCTAGCGTGTATAGAAACTCCAAGATATGGACAGCAGAAGACTGATTAGATAAAATATCTGAAACATTTCATGCACGAATGTCAGAATGTGTGGTAAAGATACATTTGTAGCAGGGATGCCCAAATTTTTTGAGACCAAGATCTACTTTCTCTCTCACCAGCCGACTGAGATCTACCTCATAAGACGAAGACATAAAAATTGTAAATTAAACTTTATTGACTTATTTTATATGTGATTATACATCAGTTATAGCAGAAATAATAAAGTGATAGAAAACCTAATGCAGTTTCTTCCTCAGTGAGATTCTGACACTGGGAGGAAGTTACTGGTTGCAAACCTGAGGCCAGCAGGTGTCAGTCAGGTATGGTAGATCTGAAATTTGATTTGATGACCTCAATATGAGAAACTAGAGATTAAAAGGAGGAACCAAATAGCACTGTTAAGGTAAAGGCAAATCTTCTGAAGTTGGGAAATAATTAATTTAATTTCATATAATTATCATGGTAGAAGCCATTTGTTTGTTAAAATTTTATGAAATATATTTGTTTAATTTGATGTTTGTTGTCGCAAAAAGTCAATGAATTTCATATGAGCCTGTAAAGAAACTTTGAGGTAGGGATTTTTTTTTACTATTTTTTTTCTTCAACATCTCTTTGATTATGTGTTAGTTGTTATTATTATTATTATTATTACTAATAATAATAAAATTTTTGAAATATTTGACCTGTCACGTATCTATGGGCCCTTTTTGGCCTACTCATTTCAGGCACATTTGGCACTTTCAAAAAAGAGGTGAGTAATTACTCAGTAGCACATATCTGAACTATGTTTTGGTCATGTCTGTCTGGCTATGTACGAATATTTGTACCACATGCCTGAAAAGTTACTACTTTGCAAAGGAACTGTACCCAGACACAGGACACATTTATTGTTTTGTACCCGGCTTAAAACTTTAAAGGTTCACTGTTATGAAAAATTTACTTTTCGCATGTTTGTGTCCTTCCATTTGGTTATCTAATGCTTCTAGAAATAGTCAAAAACAAACAAACAAAAAAACACCTACTGTTCTTTGGGAATAAGTAAATGTCCTACTGGTATCTGCAATACAACCTGTTTCAAAAACCTGCAAATTGTTGTGTCACAATTTTGTTACATAGCACACCCAAGCCATACCCAGACCTGACAACAAAAGTGGGGCTCCACCCACTTCAGTATAAAATAATGCTAAGTTTGCTCTACCAGATTTACCCTGAATAACGGCTTCTGTAAAAGGAAAATGCTGTGTTGTCAGCTGCAATAGAGCACGTGTCCATGCTTTTTCTCTCAGTCACGGAGAACAAAGCAGTGTGGCTTCATTTTATTTTATTTTTTTTGCAATATCCCTGAAATATGGCCAAAGAAAATTGTAGTCCTCTGAAAACTAGAAACAGCCCACAGCACAATTTGCCAAAATACTTGGATTAAAGGAAGGTTCACTTCATACTGTTCAACACTAATCTACAGATGATGGTGATGTAAGTACATAATGATGTTTTGTTGTTTGGCTTGAACCTGATCTATCACTTAGCAATAAGATAATGCTGAACGACAGCCTCTACTAGTTCTGTGTCTCACCTTAAGTTACCTACAATATCTGTTCATTTACTGTCAGAATTGTAGTAAACTAAAAGTGACAGTACTTTGACAAGATGCAGTGTTTGTGAAAACATGCCGGACAGTCGGATGTTACCTGAGGTTTTATTTTGTTTTTTTGTTTATATGTGTTTCTCCTCTAACATTGGAGGAGAAGTCATATAGAGTATGACTGAAGTGATTCGGGACTGGGTCTAGTGTATGAGGAAGAAACATTAAAACTCTTAACACTGGCTCTTCACATAAAATATATTTAAATGTATGTTAGTATTCTGGAGACACATGCAAACAAACTTACAAACTAAAAAAAGGACTAAACACGTACGTCACTGCAAAGTCATTTGGCCAACACTGTTCAGTCTTTTAGTGCCAAAAATTAAAGTCTAAGAGATGTAGTTCTTATTCCAAACGTGACCCATTGATGACTAAGTATTCCAACTTAAACTGTGAAGATTAAATGTGTTAACCTTTAGGGTGTTGACAGAATTGTAAAGGCCAGATCTGTCTGTAGGTGGGGGTCCCAGGCCTTTAACCTGTTCTCTCAGCCAGTCCTGAGCTGCTTCATGCTGTTCAATAAGCAGAGTGCACTGCCGCTCCATCACAATACCTTGCTCCAAGTTTGCTACCACATCCTGAGAACAGAAATTCATGTTTAGACTGAAACAGCAGCTGCAGTCACATTTCTCTTATTTTTATTATGCTCACAGTTAGCTGTTTTAGCAGGGCAGGAATGGCCTCCTCCATGGCTGTCCAGGAAGGTTCAATCCAAACTTGGTCTTGTGTGATTTCATACAGCTCCTCAGCCTTCAAGAAGCAGACATATTTAGAATTGTTCTCTAATAACTAAAATATTTTAAATTCTTTGTGTTTACCTGCGAACGCACATCTGAGAATACAGGGGCTAAGGTTGTGCTCTGCTCCAGGAGGGTCTGGGCCTGCTCTACCACCTGTCTTCGCTCTCCCAAGCCTGGCCACGTGAATATCTGTGGAAGGCTGGATGCCTGCTTCTGGATCTCAGACAGTAGGGCCTCAGCCTGGTCCTGATTAAACTTGCAAGAAAGCAGGCGGTCCATAAAACCTTGCAGCTGACTGCAGGGTGGTAGGTGGTAGATAAGAGAACGTCAGAAATCAGGATCAAATATGATCAAGCAAGAAGAATTGAAAAATTCTCCAATTTTCATGAAACATTCCAAGTAACGTTTCAGGAACAAAACCATGTGGTGACCAAGATTAACTGATCTACAGTTTGATGGGCCCTGACCAGGAACTCACAATCTGGATCTGTAAATGTTGGCAATTTTTTGGATACGCCTTACCCAGAGAGGGTCTGGGCCGTTTTTATAACACTGACAGTTCTAATGACACTAATACTAATTTTGCTTAAAACAGAATTGGGAAGTGACCACTTACAGCACATATGCTAGAAAATCTGGTTTAATTATGTTCCTTAATGCTCTATTTTCTTTTTCAAAAAGAAATCAGAATTTAAACTTTGGTTTTGTATTTTTTTTAGGTTTTGCTCTGAGCTTTAAGACACCAATTCATGTGGCAGCCCTCTCCTTGGGTTGCCACCTTATCTTGGTGGAGGGGTTTGAGTGCCCCAGTGATCCTAAGAGCTATGCTGTCTAGGGCTTCATGCCCCTGGTAGGGTCACCCAAGGCAGACAGGTCCTAGGTGAGGGACCAGACAAAGTGCATCCTGAAGGCCCCGATGATGATTAAAAACATTGGACTTGGCGTTCCCTTGCCCAGACGCCGGTCTCCGGGGCCCCACTCTGGAGCCAGGCCTGGAGGGGGGGCACGACGGTGAGCGTCAGGTGGCCGGGCTTTTTCCCATGGCGCTCGGCTGGGCTTAGCCCGAAGAAGAAACATGGGTCCCCCTTCCCATGGGCCCACCACCCGTGAGAAGGGCCAAAGGGGTCAGGTGCATTGTGTGATGGGTGGCGGCCAAGGGAGGGGACCCTGGTGGTTTGATCCTCAGTTGCAGAAGCTGGCTCTTGGGACGTGGAAGGTCACCTCTCTGGTGGGGACGGAGCCGGAGCTAGTGTGTGAGGTTGAGAGGTTCCGGCTAGAAGTAGTCAGTCTCACTTCGATGCATGGCTCTGGCACCAGTCTCCTTGAGAGGGGCTGGACATACTTCCACTCTGGAGTTGCCCACGGTGAGAGGCGTCAGACAGGAGTGGGCATACTTGTTGCCCCCCATCTCGGTGCCTGTACATTAGGATTTACCCCGGTGAACGAGAAGGTAGTCTCCCTCCACCTACGGGTTGGGGGACGGGTCCTGACTGTCGTTTGGGGGACATTGAGTCTGAGTGGACCATGTTCCGTGCCTCCATTGTCGAGGCGGCCTATCAAACCTGTGGCCGCAAGGTTGTCAGTGCCTGTCGAGGCGGCAACCCTTGAACCCGTTGGTGGACACCGTTGGCTAGGGATGCTGTCAGACAAAAGAAGGAGTCCTATCAGGTCTTCTTGGCATGTGGGACTCTGAAAGCAGCTGATGGGTACTGGCGGGCAAAGCGACATGCGGCTCGGGTGGTTGCTGAGGCAAAATCTCAGGCGTGGGAGGAGTTTGGAGAGGCCATGGAGAAAGAGTTCTGTATGGTTTCGAGGCAATTCTGGTCCACCATCCAGCGTCTCAGGAGGGGGAAGCAGTGCGGCACCAACACTGTTTATACAGTAGTGGGGATGGTGTGCTGCTGACCTAACTCGGGACGTTGTGGGCCGGTGGGCAGATTACATTGAAGACCTCCTCAATCCCACCAATATGCCTTCCATTGAGAAAACTGATCCTGGGGACTCTGGGTTGGGCTCTCCAATCTCTGGGGAGGAGGTTGCCGAGGTGGTTAAAAAGCTCCTCGGTGGCAGGGCCCTGGGGGTGGATGAGATCTGCCCGGAGTTCCTTAAAGCTCTGGATGTTGTAGGGTTGTGTTGGCTAACGCGACTCTGCAATATCGCATGGACATCGGGGGCAGTTCCCCTGGATTGGCAGACTGGGGTGGTGGTCCCCCTGTTCAAAAACGGGGACCGAAGGGTGTGCTCCAATTATAGGGGGGTCACACTCTTAAGCCTCCCTGGCAAGGTCTATTCAGGGGTCCTGAAGAGGAGGGTCCATCGGTTAGTCGAAGCTCGGATTCAGGAAGAGCAGTGTGGTTTTCGTCCTGTCGCGGAACACTGGACCAGCTGTACACCCTCAGCAGGGTTCTGGAGGGCGCATGGGAGTTTGCCCAACTGGTCTACTTGTGTTTTGTGTAATTGGAGAAGGCGTTCGACCGTGTCCGTCAGGGAGCCCCGTGGGGGGTCCTCCGGGAGTATGAGGTACTGACACCGGTCCCTGTATGACCGGTGTCAGAGTCTGGTCCGCATTGCTGGCAGTAAGTCAGGCTTGTTTCTGGTGAGAGTTGGACTCCAGCAGGGTTGCCCTTTGTCACCAATTCTGTTCATTACTTTTATGGACAGAATTTCTAGGCGCAGCCAAGGTGTTGAGGGGATTTGTTTTGGTGGCCTTAGGATCGCATCTCTGCTTTTCGCAGATGATGTGGTCCTGTTGGCTTCATCAGGCCATGATCTGCAGCTCTTGCTGGAGCGGTTTGCAGCTGAGTGTGAAGCGCCCAGGATGGGGATCAGTGCCTCCAAATCCGAAGCCATGGTCTTGAGTCGGAAAAGGGTAGAGTGCCGTCTCTGGGTCAGGGGGGCTGTCCTGCCCCAAGTGGAGGAGTTCAAGTATCTCGGGATCTTGTTCACGAACGGGGGAAGAAGGGAGTGGGAGATCGACAGGCGGATTGGCACAGCGTCTGCCGTCAAGCAGGCGCTGTACCGGTCTGTCGTGGTGAAGAGAGAGCTGAGCCAAAAAGCGAAGCTCTCGATTTACCGGTCGATCTACGTCTCTCCCCCCCCCCCCCCCGGCCTCATCTATGGTCATGAGCTTTGGGTCATGACCGAAAGCACAAGATCGCGGATACAAGCGGCCGAAATGGGTTTTCTCCTTAGGGTGTCTGGGCTCTCCCTTAGAGATAGGGTGAGAAGCTCAGTCATCCGGGAGGGACTCAGAGTAGAGCCACTGCTCCTTCACGTCGAGAGGAGCCAGTTGAGGTGGCTCGGGCATCTGGTTAGGATGCCTCCTGGACGCCTCCCTGGTGAGGTGTTCTGGGCATGTACCACCGGGAGGAGGCCCCGGGGAAGACCCAGGACACGCTGGAGGGACTATGTCTCTCGGCTGGCTTGGGAACGCCTCGAGATTCTCCCGGAGGAGTTGGAACAAGTGGCTGGGAGAGGGAAGTCTGGGCCTCCCTTCTGAAGCTGCTACCCCCGTGACCTGACTCCGGATAAGCGGAAGAAGATGGATGGATGGATGAATATACACAAAATGTTAATTTAGGTTTGGTTTTAGTTTGTTTCATTTTTTATTTTGATTTTATTTTTGTGGTCTGGTTCTGCTAGTTGTTGTTTTCTTAAGTTTCACTTGTTAATTCAGTCATTATCCAGAGCCAGCTTCCCTTCGTTCAATGCAGCCTAATGTTTTTGCTCAGTAAATAGTCTGACTTTTCCCTTGTCTAGTAATCATCTTCCCAGCATTTAAAGCTCCTTATTTCCTCAGCTCTGTGTGAGACCCACCTGCGATGCTCAACATTGTTTGCCTGCCACTATTGCCATTGTTTCATGTGTTTAGATTATGTTACTTTACTTTCAGTTTGTATGTTTTCAGTATATTTCATTACTTAACTTCTTCAAAAATCATCTTACTGCCTGTGTTTGTGACCTTCACACCAACTTGAAACTATCACAAAAGTATTAAAACCAGAGATAAGATTTAGAATAGAGCCTCTCTGCTGAGGTAAGATGAGGTCTAAATTTCAGAATAGGACCACTGTCTTCAGTACCATGTTTCCTTGATTTTATCAATACACCAGCACATCACAAAAATCAAAAAGGATTTTGTTGAAATTATGTTACAATTATTCTAAAACATGCTTTGTACCTGTGGGTCTCTTCAGCAGTTTGCAAAACTGCCCTCCACTGTATCTCTACATCCTGGACAATCTGCTGAGCCTCCATCCTCTTATCTTCTGGCAGGCCTGCATAGTCACAGAGACTCTGTGCTCGCCTCTTCAGCTCCATCACTTGACTTTCACCATTTGACTTAAAGCTCAAGATGACCTACATGCAAAGTTTGTGCTGATATACATAAATCATTGTAAAACCACAGACATTCATATCTGAGATGGTCCCAATAAACATTTTCAGCTAATGAAAAACTATTTGAGTAATTATCTTTATGTGGTAAACGTTGTGACTGAAAAATGAATGTGAAAGAAAATGTTCATTGCAGCATGATTTGTTTAAAAAATGTTCTTATGAATATCATACCTGTGCAGTTTTCATTCTTTCCTCTAGCTGAGCCTTGCTGCCCTGCATCCCACCTTGCATACATTCAGCTTCTTTATCCAGGCCTTCAATCCAACTTTTAGTGTTATCTGCATGGTTTCGGAAGGCCCCCATTTCTCTGGAGAGTGAGTAGTGGACCTCAGCTTTCAGCAGAGTGTTTTCAGCAGTCTGCAGGACTTTCCTCCAAAGTTCTTCTGAGTTTTGTGCTGCCTTCTGGGCCTTTTGCTGTGCATACACTGAAAATTCTTGTCTGCCTTCCTGCTCAGACAAACTCTGGCTATGTCTTGTCAGTTCAGACAGCTTTGAGTCTCCCTCAGGCTTGAGGCTCAGGATGTTCTAATGATAAAACACATTTTCAACGCAAGGAGTTTAAATTAGTATACATGTTTTAATAAAGCACACAGACAAAGGAAAAAGAACACTTTCATTGTGAGTGTGTGTGTACATAATTGTATTGGAAATTATTGGAATTTTCAGATAAATTAAATTTGGACCTTGAGTAGGCCAAACTAACCCATAAATTTGACCTGACTCTGCTGCTTCTTTTTTTTTGCAAAACTCTCAAAACTTACAGTTACAGTTATGCACAGTTACTCTTCTTACTATAACTGTGCATGCATATTGTAGCAGTACATTTACTTGAGGTGTCAATCATGTCTCCTTATTTGCCTTACAAAAGTCCACTTTATGTTTAGAATGGTCCTGATTGATACCACTCACAGCTTTCTGTAGACATTCAAAATTCACTGACATAGGAATCATTCCAACTCACTCAAAATATGAAGCAGCACTTGTCAAACAATAACAATTGAATGTTAAGGAACTGGTTCAGGGAAAGCAATAGAAGTAGAAATGATGGATGATTTTAAATATCCCTTTTTTAAAATTATCTTTAAAAAGTAAGTAGTTTGAAAAAGTATTTTTCTTCTAGAACTTTATACATACCTGAGACATTTTTATCACTTGTTCTAGATCAGTCTCATTATCCAGAGACATAAGATCCTTCTGCTTTCCTTTTAGCCAGTTGCCAATGCTTTCATTCAGGGCTTCAAAGTTCCTGATCTGAAGATCCAGAGCACACTGCCTTTCAGCTTCACTCATTGCTTGTTTAGCATTTTTTAGCAGCCTTGCCCACTGTTCCTCACTGTCTTGTAATCTTTGCGCAAGGTCTTGCTTTTTCTGTTTGCCAAGATCCTGTGAACAAACACTCTGACAAAGACTCCTGAGCTTCTGGACTCTGTAATCACCTTCAGCCTTGGAACTCATTATGGCCTAGAAATAAGAGGAGAAGTGTCACCACAAAGACCATTAGAAATAAATGAAATATTTTTTTAAGAATTTGTTTTTATACTCCATTGGTTTACATGTATTAAATGTATGTGGGAGAACAATTGATAGCTGACCTCTGCTACATGAAGTCTGTCCCCAGGTTTAGTTTGGTTGACCAGGGACACCATTTGTTGTTGGAGCCCCTCAATCCAGTAATCGGTGTTACTTTGATGGGTATCCAATTCTCTCATCTAAAAAAATAAAAAGGATTATTTTTGAAAAAGTCATCTGAAACAACAGCACTTCATACGGATTGGTGTGGACATATCTGTATCCAACGTCTATTTTAAACTATTTTCCACTGTGAGCACTGAACATTACAAGCCAGTTTATTCAGACAGCAAAAAAAAATACACAAGATAAAGTGCTTTATACATCACCAGACAGATAGAACAGACAGAACACCAAAGACCTTTATGTACGGTATTTGCTTAAAAAGTAATTAAGACTTAAAAGCATTGCATTACAGAAACGCCTTTTAAAATGCTAATTTAAATCCAAATCTAATATTTAATTTCAGACTTTTACAGACAAATTTGTTTCTTCCAATTTTTCTGTAAGCAAACATGTTTTCCAACCAGAGTTAAAAGAACCAACAGTTTGGACAAATATGACCTCAACAGCCTGGCTCAGTATGAAGACTTGGAAAGGAACATACAGACTGTATGTGTTCAAAACACTGGGGGGGTTGAGGGGGCATGTTCTACATGATTCATACTTGATAAGAACCTCACAAATGTATTTTATCCCAAGACTATTGTCGCGTAGTGTTGTGAGATCTTTCCAGGTACACGCAGAAAACAGAGCATAAGGGCCTGAAAGAAATAGAGTGCCTTGCAGTTTGATTTAAGTATAATTAAGGATAAATATGTATGTGCACATTTAAACACTGAATGATTTTCTGAAATGTATTTTTGTATCTTAATTTGTAATGATTATAAAAACATGATGATTATGGTTGCTACTTAATAATAGATTACAGAAATGTGTTGATTTACAATCATGCTTGATAATTAACAATGGATTACAGAACTGTGTTGATTTAAAATCATACTCAAAGTTATGATGAATGTAAATGATAAGATGATTGTGTTAATGATTTATAATGAATTAACAGAAATGTGATGATTTAAAAAGATGAAGTTAAAGTGATGGGTGAGGTCCTGTTCTCAGGCTGTGTCGCAATAGGCAAGCCGAGTAGAGCAGGGGAGCAGGGGAGTTTCAAGGAGTACGATTACGAAAGACGCCAGATGGCTTGCAAAAAGAGGAAGTTCACATGATGTTTAACGCTGTAAGTTACGCAAGGGCTGACAGTTGGGGAAGGTTGGGACTTTCCATAGACTCATCGAACGTTCAAGAAGTCACGTACACCGCCTCCCCATACACAACCATGGGCTGAGATAGTATAAAAGATGGCAGAAAGAGGAACAAACTGTTCTTAGTCAGCGGCACTGAAGACGAGTCAACAGGAGGACGCAGAGAAAAGATCAGCAGAGGACCGCACTTTGGAGCTATGGGGAAATTGAGACTTCGCGCCGCCAAAAAGGGACAAGATCTTTCAGCCCCCAGCCCTGGCTCCTGATTCTACCGCCGACTCTGCCTCAACCCAATGATCTCAAACTCACTGCAACAGACTTGGAGGAAAGACAAAGGTCCCGGAGGGATAAAGAATTGGGCGTTCAAAGAATAATGACCCGTTCTGCTTTGATTCTGTTCTAAAGAGGATTTTGCCACACAAGGAGCAAAGACTCTGACCAAGGAATTGAAGATTTCTGTTGCCGGGATCAACTGCCATCTGGGTATGAGTTGAACTGCTCCCCAAAAGCCTGTCTCAGTTTATTAGTGACACAGGCCAGGGAAAGGAGTTAGAATAATATGGTTGGTTTATGTTGATTTTATTGTTCTAAATTAGTACTGTAATCTCTAATAATTAATTTGTATGTCACTTATCCCTGCTAAAGCTTGCTTAATAAATATACTTTTTAAAATTCTGTAGAAGTTGGTGGACATTGAAATTAATTGAGTCATTGATTATTTTAGTTTCTCCAATTAAAGTAAAATTAGTGTGCATGATTCTAGTAATGTGGTGGCTTCGGACTTTCCTTTAGTGAGTATAAAAATAACGACCCTGGGACTTGGATCTAAGTCACTAAATCTAATCTAGCCGTTTCCAAGTGCAGGTTATTTTAGAGAGAGGGCTACCGTTAACAGAAGTGGTTATTGGAGCTATGCAACTGTGAGGGCTACTCAGCTGATTGTTTCTTAACTGTAGAGGGTTGTAACTTCTGGATCGAAGGTAGTTAGAGCTAGACGAGCCTCTCTCGCCACCAGTTTAAAAAGATTATCTCTCATAGACCTCCTGTAGGGTAAGACCCAGGTCTTAGAGATATTCCGGACCTGTTAGACAGAGAACTGGACAGTAGTCAACCCAGAGGAGTGGGCGGAGCTGACTATTGCAAACTTCATTCAAAGTACCACATTTGGCTCTCACTGACAGATGCCTGATTACAATTGAATCATTTAGTTCACAAAGAGGCATCGCCTCAGTCATTAAATTCCAGGAAAGAAATATGTAGACAAAAAATACATAGCGCTGACCAAAGTAGACCTCATGTCTATCTTGGTTGTACAGTTGGAGATAGAGTCACAAGAAACTGCTAAAAGTCTGCGAGGCCACATTTTGACTTCACGTGTCCTAACTGCTGAGTTCATCACCCAACCAGATTTTCTGTCGGATCACATACTGAAACAGATCAAGTTTGCTTGGATCTTGGGGAAAGGTGAATAGTGACCTTGGGAAAGCTGACCTTGGACTAGAGACGTGACAAGTCATACTCAATATCATAAGAAAAGGCTGAGTCAGTTGTGGGGATCAACTGGCTCCACTGGAAGAGGTATACCTATTCACGTAAAATTGAACGATACCATGCTTCGGTATCTATCATTGTGACAGTATGGAAGAAAGGGGGTACAGAAAAGTCTCTTGCAGTCATGATCTATATAAGACAAGAACTAGGTCATTTTGGATTGAAATTCTGATTTTTCCTGTTTATATTGAATGCCTTCATAAGACTTTTAAAGAGAGCTAAATGACAGTAATGATCTTGGTTTGTTACACAAAAATATTGTTTAAAGTACAGTGTAAAATATGGAAATGATAGAGGTCACAACCTCAAACATACAAATCTGAGTACAGAAGTAAATTGTACTACATGTTTCAAAGATGTCCTGCACTAGTCACTTCCACAGAGCTCAAAAGTTTTCTGTATGTCTGTGATTGAGGTTTTTACTATGCTTAAATAAGCTAAGTCTAATTGTTATGTTCTTACTAAAAACACATGTGAAAGAGTTGCTTCAAGTAGCTATAACAGTACAAACTCAAAGACACTTGTAAAAATTAAACACTGTTAGTGTCTCACTAAAGCCCTATGGACAAAGGAAAAAACTTAGTCCATAAGGCTTTATACCACATTGCCGTTTCAGCAGGCAATGTGGTATAAAGCTAATCTTGAAATTGCTGTGTGGCTCTTTAAGATAACAATTAGCTTAATTTAGCTCTTAATGCTTAACTGATTCGCCACCCCTGGTTCAAGCCCAACAGAAAGTAGGCCATTGTGGACCAAAGTTGCCATTTTGACTTTTTCTATCTTTTTTACACAAGTTGTATATGAGCACATTCCTCCTACAGCTTTTGAGATGCAGAATCACTCAGCAAAGTCTTGAGGCATTGACAATCAAATGTTATCAAAATCTTTTTTATGCATGTGGGCGTGGCCAAGCCTCAAAATCTGATGATTTGCCATGAAACATCAAGGTGCTAATATTATGACATGTTATGTGTGTCATAACAAATCAGCACTGATCATATTTACATGGTGATATGGTGACATCACCATAGCCCCACTCGTTGAACAGGATGCCACCCGTTTTGCTGCTGGTTGCCTTACTTTTACGCTTTGATTCAGACAGATCTAAACCTATGTCTAAATGATACAGAAAAACAAAATTATGAATCCTTCTCCCAAAGCTGGTTGCTGGCTGGAGCATATGGGTGTGGCAGAATGATGAATTTCTATCCCTCGCAGTATACACAGCAAGTTATCGCCAATCCTTCACCACAAACAGGAAGTGACAATATCTCCTGTCTGGACTGCAGGGTCGGATTTCAGGACAACTTTTAAGATTTCCTGCAGAAATCTTACTGAACTAAAGATGATTTGGAAGATTCAGCAAATGCGCCACATAGATGGATGCAGAAATGGCACGAGAGGTCTAGAAAGATAGATAACAATAAAGTTCAGTGTACATACAGACTTTCATCTGTCTTTACCATCAGACTGATGTTACAGATTTTCAAGGCTTCTCCTCAGCAGTTTGTAGATCACTAAGAAACACACCTTCTAAGAAAAAATTAATCATGGTTTAAAAAGAGAGATTAAATTTGAACACAATCATCTCACCTCCAAAATCCTCCTTTCGACATCCTGAGCTATCTCAGCTGCTGCTGCAGCTTCGACCTGCTGAGCAACTTGGAGGATTTTCCGCCACTGTTTCTCCATGTCTTTAACAGTCTGCTGAGCCTGGAGTTTCTGTCCTTCATCAGCACCCTGGTGGTCACACAGAGTTTGGCCTCGTCTCCTTAGGTTGTTGACCTTAAAGTCACCATCAGGTCTGGAACTCAAGATGGCCTTTAAAAAGGAATGAACTTGTTTGACTATTTTCCTTTTTTATAAATGAACAACGTACTTCAGATTTTTATTTGATAAAATGTTGAAAAGTGTGCCTCATTTTCCTTCTACTTTGCTCCAATACTTCACATTCCTTGGTTTTTCACTTTAAAACACATTGAGAGTTTTTGGGTTTAATGTAATAAAATGTAAAAGGTCTTAAGGGTTATAAATACTTTTGCAGAGCTCTCTAAATGACATTTTATAACATTAGTTATCCATCTATATCCATTTAAACCACAGTTAATCATACATGCCACTTCCAGAAACAGAATGCTACAGCATAGACACATGGACAAAATTGTTGGTACCGCTTGTTCAATGAAAAAAAAAACAAACAAACACAATGGTCACAGAAATAACTGTATTCTGACAAAGGTCTGAATAATTAAAGTCAGACACTGTTTTTCAAACATGCTTCAAAAGAATTATTTTAAAAATCAAACTTATGAAACAGACCTGGAAAAAAATCATGGTAACCCTGAAAATAATGTGACCAAAGGGACATGTTAAATCAAGGCGTGTCCACTAATTAGTATCACAGGTGTCTACATTCTTGTAATCAGTCAGTGGGCTTACATATGGGGCTACAGGTAGTCACTGTGCTGTTTGGTGACATGGTGTGTACCATATTCAACATGGACCAGAAGAAGTGAAGGAAAGAGTTGTCAGAGGAGATTAGAAAGACAATAATAGGCAAGCATGTTACAGGTAAAGGTTTTAAGACCATCTCCAAGCAGCTTCATGTTCCTGTGACTACATTTGCACATATTATTCAGAAATTTAAGATCCATGGGACCATAGTCAACCTCCCGGGATGTGGCCGCAGGAGGAAAATTGATGACAAAACAAAGAGATGGGTAATACGAACCGTAACAAAAGAGCCCAGAAAAACTTCTAAAGCGATCAAAGGTGAACTTCAAGCTCAAGGAACATCAGTGTCAGATCGCACCATCCAATACTGTTTGAGCCAAAGTGGACTAAATGAGAGACAACCAAGGAGTACACTATTGTTAAAAATAAATCATAAAAAAGTCAGACTGGAATTTGCCAAACTACATGTTGACAAGCCACAAAGCTTCTGGAATTATGTCCTATGGATAGAGGAGACAAATGCAACTTTTTGGCAAGCCACATCATATGTTCGCAGATGGAAAATAATGAATGCATCAAGAAAACACTGTCCCTACTGTGAAACATAGAGGAGGCTTTGTTCTGTATGTTCCGGGGCAGCTTTGCTGCATCTGGCATAGAGTGCCTTGAATCTATGCAACGTATAACTAAATCTCAAGACTATCAAGGGATTCTAGAGAGAAATGTGCTGCCCAGTGTCTCAGTCCAGGGTTTCCCCCAGTGTATTATAAGCCTGGCAGCCTGTCATGCTTTACTAGCCCCCAACCAGGCTAAGCGTTGTTTGTTTTTGTTTTTAGGAAAATAATAATAATAATGCGCTTATTTTATTTCTTTTTAATCAAGCCAGATTGCAAGCTTCTCTGTTGCTCTGAGCATTTCACTGGCGGAGCATATTTATTCCTAAAATATAGATTTATAGAAGATAGGTTTATACTTTCATCATCATCGCTGCTTAATTTCTTTAGTTTACGTCAGCGGGGATCCAGTGTGCCTCCTTTCATTCAAACTGGACACAGGGTGACATGTATGGATATTTACATCAACCCCCTGTGATGACAGAGGATTCTCACAGTTCTCTTTGCAGAACTCTGCATCAAGGTCAGAGTTAAAACCCACCCCATTAGCTCTGGATGCGCAGCTCTATGTGAACCGCAGGAAAGGCTTGTAGTCGCGCTTTCAGGGGTGCGAGTTGAGGGAGTGGTGAGATTGATTCATCTTTGTGAACAAACAATTATGCGGCTTTTACATCTCAACACGCTGCCCAGCGTTTGGCACCGTTTTCCCTGTAAAGTTTATGTATGTGGTCCCAGTTGGCTGGTCCGTTAGTGGTTAATGAGCCAGCACTAATGTAACAGAGAGAAAAATGTGCATGTATGTATATATAAATAAGATGATTGAACTTTACCCAAAATAATAATGACAATATTATGTATTTATAGTGAGATTTTTAATCAATGTATATGTTTAGAATCACCTAGTGGTATTATGGCATACTGCTTGCAATGGGTCCTTCAGGCGCTCTCAGGCTTCCCCCACTAGAATTCTAATGGATGCTGGTGGAGGTAGGTCTGAGTGAGGCAGCTCTACGCAACATTTTTTTACTTAAGGTCATATTTTTCTAGTTCAACATATTCACAAAATATTGTAAGGATATTCAACATCTACGGATATAATTTGAGGCTGCACAGTGAGGCAGTTGGTAGCACTGCTGCCTTGAAGCAAGAAGGTCCTGGGTTTGATTCCCAGCCTAGGGTCTTTCTGCATGGAGTTTGCATGTTCTCCGTGTGCATGTGTGGGTTCTCTCTGGATACTCCGGTTTCCACCCACAATCCAAAAACATGACGGTCAGGTTAATTGGCCTCTCTAAATTCTCCCTAGCTGTGAGGGCGTGAGCGTGTGTGTGCTTGGTTGTTTGTTCTGTCTGTCTCTATGTTGCCCTGTGACAGACTGACAACCTGTCCAGGGTGTACCCCACCTCTTGCACGAAACGTTCACTAAAGATGGGCACCACCACCCCTCCTAACCCCACAAGGGACATTGGTGTACAGAAGATGGATGGATATAATTTGTAAAGTTTTCCCGTGGTTGGGCTGGAAAAATATGACTTTGTGAGTGGTGCTGCGCCAGTTGGTGTTCATGGGCTGATCAGTCATGATACTAACTGTGTCTTCTTTTGCTTTCTGCTTTGAAGGATTTTGGCATGCAGTTTCCAGACACATTTTGAAGAGTGATTGTGCTGTCTTTTACAAGCGGAGGGGTTACGGCTGCAACCCCGGTTCGAATCCAGGTCACAGCACCAGTGTAACCCCTCCGCTAGTCACCTTGTACACAGAGTTTTATGACGCACAACTCAATAGGCAGGACTGATGATCAAGGGTTTTTTTTGTCTAGTGTTGCAGAGTCAGAGGTCTGTGTTAGGGCCCCATTTATGGAGCCCTAACACAGACTTATGGAGCAGAGCCTTATGGAGCTGCTAACTTAATTTGGATTAAACAGAAGTACACATAACTGATATTCATTTTAACTGTATTTTTTTGATTTGTTGTTTTTAATAGCATTTCACAGGCTATATTTTCCCGTAACATCTAATTACCCATTAATATTTTTACATTTCCTGTCAACATAACATCTTTTAATACAAAAACATGGTCCACCACCAGTGGACCACCTCGGCACCCCGACCACCGGGCTTAGCACATTTTCTGGGGATACCCTGCAGTCGAAGGTCATGGGTCTAGCAACGGAATAATGACGCCAAACACACAGCTAAAAACACTGAAGAATGGGTAAGAGGAAAACATTGGACTATTCTGAAGTGGCCTTCTGTGAGCCCTGTTGAGCATCTTTGGAAGGAGTTGAAACATGCCGTCTGGAAAAGACAGCCTTCAAACCTGAGACAACTGAAGCTGTTTGCTTATGAGGAGTGGGCCAAAATACCTGCTGAGGTGCAGAAAGACTTCTGATTGATAGTAATAGAAATCTTTTTACTTCAGTAATTGCCTCAAAAGGTTGTGCAACAAAATATTAAGTATAGGGAATCTTAATTTTTGTCCACGCCTGTTTCATGAGTTTATTTTTTTATATACAATTCTGTTGAAGTATGTTTGAAAAGCAATGTCTAATGGGGATTGTGTTTGAGAGGTGAGGAAGGGGTGCGATAAATTGAATACTTTGATTCAAAATTGTTTAGCAGTTTTTCCAAACCCTGGTCCTCAAGGCATACTGATCTGCATGTTTTCAGATGATTCCAGATGAAATTCACCAAAATCCTGTTAATCAGTCATCAATTGAAATCATGTGTGCTGAATTTGGGAAATGCTTAAACCCTGCAGGGCAGTTCAAACTGTCAGTAATATTTACAAACAAGTAAGAATATGTACAGAAAGCAATCATAACCCACTATTCTTAACAGTGATTGATATAATGCTTAAATTAATATGTGATTAACCCCCGCTCAATAATAAAATGCTCTCACCCAGAGCTCAAAGAGGAGAAGATGAGAGGTACCAACAATTTTGTCCATATCTGTAAGTTACTTTGAAACAGACCTGTGCTGTGTGGCATCTCTTCTCAGATGGAGTGTGACTGAATACACACTGAAGATTCTGCTGTTTTTCTCCTATCCAGGAGTCAGTGTTTTTTCTTTGGAAATCAAAGTCGTCCAAAATACTTTGGAGTTCAGCTTGCTGGGCTGTCTCTAAAACTGCTCCCCAGAGCTGCTCTGTGTGTGCCACCAGCTGCTCCACCTCTGCTTTCCTGCTCTTCTCCAGTTGCTTGCACAGAGTGGCTGATTGCATTTTGAGGTCAAGGAGCTTGGATTCTCCTTCTGATTTGAAACTTATGACATCCTAGGGGGAAAAAAGGGCAAATTTGCTTTTTCAACACTGTTGAAAGTACTTTGGAGAAGAAAAACACATAAAAAATAACTAATAAATTCAAAAGATGTAATTAAAATTATATTTCTATGATTAAGCCAAATTAACAGCTAAGAACTGGTCAAATAAATGGACAAACAAGTCTGCTATAAAACCATAGTGTTTCAGTTCATATTGATAGTTTTCTTAGTCCCTTTGGTGCATTTTTCAAAACAGAATTTAAATTCTCAAAACTACTTGTTGAATTTTCAACTCATTGTGCCACGTGTATATCGAACAAAGACCTTTCCTGTTCGTTTGAACAAGTTTCAACTGATTTTGTATGTTATATAAGTTATCTACAATTCTCTGTTTTTTCCTACACTTACAATTGCTTTTTCATGTTGGTCAAAATGTATTATGGATCTCTGTTGAATTGTCTCACTTTTCACAACATTTAAGCACAATATGCTTTTAACATATTGTGCTTTTTAACATTGAAAATGGTTGAACGAGTTGTCATAATGATTGTTGATTTCAGGATTAGGGTTAGATCAAACTATTTCCATCATGGGGAAGGTGGTTGAGGAATATAAATATCCTGGTGTTCGCCTTGACAACAGACTTGACTGGAGATAAAACAGTGAAGCCTTCTTATAGACGGCTTCAAGAAAGGACAGAGTAGACTGTACTTCTTGAGGATCCTTCAAGATTTGCACGAAGATGCTGCAGATCAGTCTGTTGTTGAGAGCGTCATCTCTTCTGCCGTCATCTGTTGAGGTAGCAGCGTCGGAGCAAAGGACCTTAAAAGGCTCAACAGCCTGATAAACAAGGCTGGTTCTGTTTTTGGGACAACTGTGAAACCTCTGGAGATGATAATGAAAAGAAGGATTCAACATAAAATCACAAATATTATAGACAACCCTGACCATTCCCTTCATGATACTGTCTTGGGAAGGCAGAGTATATTGAGTCAGAGGCTTCTTCAGATTCACTGTAATACAGACCGTATTACAGTGTTTGTGAATTGAATATTTAGTAAGTATAAGCTCATGTACCCGTCAACCTAAGATTGTGTGAATTGTATATTATCCTACAGGTGTACTATGTTGTGCACGTTTCTCTGTAGCCAATAGAATATGTTGTTTTATGAAACTATTAAAATTTTCTGTATATAATACACATCTCAGTTTAAAATATATATATACTGTCTGTTTTTCAGGAGCTGTACCAAAGAACCAAGGACCAGATTCAGAACACCAAAAAATTTTTAAGAAGGGTCAAGGTGGTATTTTATTTTTTAATTTATGTTGTGCATGTGACATCAAATCAGTTTTATACATATCTTTTAATATTATACTTTTAAGCAGTGGCTGGTTTTTAAATGCTGACTTTGCTTGATTTATTATTGGTGCAAATGTCTTTTCTGAAAGCCTGCTGTACTAAAATTGACTCTGTACCATTTTACTTTGTTATGAGAAAAGTTTTATTAATGTCTTTTTTGTACATATGTATAGTACAATAAATGTTGTTTTTTTTTAAATCAGATTTTGTCTTGGATGTTTTAATCTTAATACTGTAAAATTAATAAATTCTTTGCAAAGTGTTTTACATGGTTGTAATTGATTTTCCAATTTGTTACAAGATTGGATTAATCTCCCTAGGAAATGGAAGACAACTGTTTCACATGGATACCTTGAATTTTACTGAAAATTGCTGCCAAATTAGTATGTCCAAAGATTTAACAAAATGATATATAACATTTTATTTTGACATGTGTGCGGAAAGACCACCAAAAATGTTTGCCGAATGTTTCGTGGCATTTCAATTTGATATTTGACAAATGTTGTCTCAGACGTTTAGCGTACATTCAGCTGAAAGTCTGCTGGACATTTAATGTTTCAAATTCTCGCTCCAAAAGAAAGCCGGGTGAGTCAGGCAGGGGAGCCAGCCTGAAACCGGAGCAAGGCAGGGAAGTCAGCTCAGCCCTAAGCAAGTCTCAAGTCAGTTCTGCCAGCTCTCAACACATGGAGCACGGCTGCTTTTATACCTAGGAGGCACTGGGTCTCCTATCAATCAATCAATCAAATTTTATTTGTATAGCACATTTCAGCAGCAAGGCATTTCAAAGTGCTTTACATCATAACAAACACAGAATCACAATGCAATATAGAATCAATCATTAAGTCAAGTTACATCAATAAATTTGTAATTGATTACATTTCAAATACAATTCTAAACAGGTGGGTTTTCAGTTGAGATTTAAAAGAAGTCAGTGTTTCAGCTGTTTTACAGTTTTCTGGAAGTTTGTTCCAAATTCGTGGTGCATAGATGCTGAAGGCTGCTTCTCCTCGTTTGGTTCTGGTTCTGGGGATGCAGAGCAGACCAGAACCGGAAGACCTGAGAGGTCTGGAAGGTTGATACAACAACAGCAGATCTTTAATGTATTGTGGTGCTAAGCTGTTCAGTGATTTATAAACTAACAGTATTTTAAAGTCTATTCTTTGAGCTACAGGGAACCAGTGGAGGGACTTTAAAACTGGTGTTATGTGCTCTATCTTCCTGGTTTTAGTGAGAACGCGAGCAGCAGCATTCTGGATCAGCTGCAGCTGTTTGATTAATTTGTTGGACAGACCTATGAAGATGCTGTTGCAATAATCAATACGACTGAAGATGAACGCATGGATGAGTTTCTCTAGATCTGGCTGAGACATTAGTCCTTTAATCCTGGAAATGTTCTTCAGGTGATAGAAGGCCGACTTTGTGACTGTCTTTATGTGGCTCTGGAGGTTCAGGTCAGAGTCCATCACTACTCCCAGGTTTCTGGCCTGATCGCTAGTTTTCAGTTGTAATAACTGAAGCTGTGCGTTGACTCTAGATCGTTCCTCTTTAGGTCCAAAAATAATAACTTCAGTTTTGTTTCTGTTCAGCTGGAGAAGGTTTTGGCACATCCACACATTTATCTGCTCTAAGCATCTGTTCAGTGATTGGATTGGCTCTGAGTCACCTGGTGACATCGTAATGTAGAGCTGTGTGTCATCTGCATAGTTATGGTAGCTAATATTATTTCCTGCTATAACCTGAGCTAGTGGGAGCATATAAATATTGAATAAAAGGGGTCCTAGGATTGAACCTTGGGGTACCCCACATGTGACCTTTGACCTCTTTGATGAAAAGTTTTCAGTTGAAACAAAGAAATCCCTGTTCTTTATGTAGGATTCAAACCAGTTAAGCACTGGACCGGAGAGTCCGACCCAACTCTCCAGTCGATTCAGTAATATGTCATGGTCAACAGTGTCAAAAGCTGCACTGAGATCCAACAGAACCAGCACTGTGGTTCTGCTACAGTCCGTATTTATATGGATGTCATTGAACACTTTTACGAGGACGATCTCTGTGCTGTGGTGAGCACGAAAACCAGACTGGAAGGAGTCAAAGAGGTTGGTTATAGTTAGGAAGCTAGTTAATTGTTTACACACAGCTTTTTCAATAACTTTGCTGATGAATGGGAGGTTGGAGATCGGCCTGTAATTCTGCATTAGTGATTTGTCCAGATTGTTCTTTTTTATAAGTGGTTTGATTACTGCTGTTTTCAGAGCCTGGGGGAAAACGCCTGATGAGAGCGATGAGTTTACTATTTGGATCAGATCAGCAGCAATAACAGGCAGGACTTTCTTAAAGAAATGTGAGGGTAAAACATCCAGACAGCAGGAACTGGAGCTTATTTGACTTATAATTTCCTGTAGGGTTTTATAATTAAGTAGTTGAAATTGGGTCATTTTTCCTGTATTTGTTTTGTTTGGGCAAAGCACTGGTACTGACTTTATAGTGGATGTACAGATTAATGCTCTGATTTTTTGAATTTTCTCTGAAAAGAAGCTGGAAAACTGGTTGCAGGCGGCAATACATTGGAATTCAGGCGGTAACGTCACAGGAGGGTTTGTGATTCTGTCAACTGTTGCAAATAAAGCTGGAGCATTGTTAATGTTTTTGTTTGACATCTGCAAAGAAAGCCTCTCTTGCATGTTTTAGTGTTAAATGATAGTTACGTAGTCTTTCTTTATAGATGTCACAATGAACGTGGAGTTGAGTTTTACGCCATTTTCGTTCTGCCCTGTGGCAGAGTTGTCTTGCAGATCTAACTGTTTGTGTATTTCTCCATGGAGATTTCTTTTTACCAGACACAACCTTCATTTTAATTGGGGCAATGGAATCAATAATATCTGAGACTTTAGACTGAAAATCATTTACCAACTTATCTACATCATTACAGCTTAAGGGTGAGGAAGAAGAGTAGATTTGATTAAAAGTTTCTGCTGTGTTTTCAGTGAGAGAACGTTTTGTGATGGTTGCTGTTTGTCCAAGTGGGTTAAAAGATAAAGAACTGTCAAAGATAACAGCGAAGTGATCCGACAGGGCGACATCAGTTACAGAGACATTGGAAATATTCACACTCTTACTGATAACCAGGTCCAGTGTGTGTCCTTGAGTGTGTGTTGCTTGTTTGACATGTTGTGTTAGACAAAAAGTCTCTAAAATATTAGCAAGCTTTTTTGCCCCTCTGTCTTGGGGGTTGTCAACATGAATGTTGAAATCACCGACAATTATTAAACAATCATAATCAATACATATAAGAGATAGAAGTTCATTCAAGTCAGTAAAGAAATTTTCCACAAAAGTTGGAGTTTTGTATAGAGTTACAGTCAAAGTTCGTTTGTGGCCTTTAACCTCAATTCCAAGATACTCAAAAGAGGTGAAGTGACCCAAAGAGATTTTACTACAATTTATGGTATTCTTAAATATTGAAGCCACGCCTCCTCCTTTTTTGTGTTTTCTATTCTCACTGAAGAAATTGTAGTTAGGAGGCGCAGATTCAATTAGTATGATCGATTCATTATTATCATTCAACCATGTTTCTGTCAGAAACATAACATCGATATTATGCTCAGTGATGAAATCATTAATTAATAGAGCCTTAGCACAGAGAGATCTGGTATTTAAAAGAGCTAGTTTAAGTGACTTGGAGGCCAAGAAATCTTCAGTCTGAGGTTCCTTTAGGCAGGGGATCAGTCTGATGTTTGAATTAGGTCCCCTATATTTTATGTTTCTGTTTCTTGTAGATTTTCTTGTAGTGATCCGGACAGGTAATGTCCTGTTCTGCAGTGCCGAGGGGCCAGACACATTCTGGAGCAAGAAGGGTGTAAAGATAAAATCTGGACTCCGGCCTCAGACCTCAGAAACGCAGAGTGATGGATCCTCTGGGACGTTAGAGTCAGGTGGCTTAAATGAAGTGAGGTCTGCTACGTGAGCGCTAAGAAGAGATGTCCCAAGTACAACCTGTTGATTCATTCCATCTGTAAATTTAAGAAACTCCAGTCCAGAAGACATTTCTCCATGTGTATCTTGTGAATCCTGTGAATGAGTGGGTGAGCAGAGAGGGAGGGGAGAAGGAGGAAGGGAACCAGTCGCTCCGTCTCCAGTCGATGTTATATCAGCTGTTTTTGCCTGATAAGCCGACGGTTCCTTCCTAGTCAGAAATCCTTGAGCCTGTTCTTCTGAAGCGATGATCACGTTGCTGTCCTTGTTGATAAAGTGAAAAAGATTTGCAGTGAGCAACTTTATCCCATGTTTATTAAGATTGCGTCCGCTTCTTCCAAAGAGGTGAAAGCACTGCCAATAGATCCAGAGGTTATCGATGAAGGTCACTGAGCTGGCAGAGCAGGTTTTAATCAGCCATTTGTTTATCATGTCCAGCCTGGAGTGTTTTTCGTCTCCCCATTGAGGTGATGGAATTGGACCACTGAGAAATAACTTCATTTTTAACTTTCCCATAGTGTTCAGTAGAATATTAAAGTCCTTTTTCAGAATCTCAGATTTCTGCTTTGCCACATCGTTGGCTCCAACATGCACAACTAAGGACTCAATATCTGGCTGATCAGTGGTTAGCGAAAGAACTTTACGAGTTAAATCAAATACAGTGTCACCAGGAAAATAAATTACTCTCATTTTCTTGGGATTGCAAACGTGACTGATTCCATTTACTGCCTCATGTCCAACAATAAGCACTTTTGGCATACCTTTCGTTTTCCTGGTGGCCGCTTTGTCCTTTGGAGCTTTGGGGGGTGGATGTGTTAGACTTGCCTCACTGTTGATGTTTGAAAGCGAGGTTTCACTCAGAGGCTCAGGCTGGAGTACAGAAAATCTATTTTTCAGTGGGATTCCCACAGAGTCAGAATGTTTTGAGGCTCGGGCTGGTCGCTCTGTCCTTGGGAGCGGGGTCGGTGGAACCGTTTTGGTTGCAGCTGCTTGTTTGTTTTTCTTTGGTGGAGCAGGTGTTGAGGTTGAAGGTGGGTTTCGGCTCAGAGCCGGCCACGCTGATTCGTCCAGGTGAGGGGTTCTTCCTGTCAGTCGCCTCATCGGATCTGCGGTGTGAGACGTTTGCTTCGGCTTGGCACCCAGAGCGTTCCAGGGTGAGCTGCTTGATGCGAGGCGTACGGCCTCTCCGTTGATTTGAGGAAGAGTTGTCTGATTTCCACAGTTAGCGTTGATTTCAAAGTTAACCTCCAGCTGTTTGATCTTCATTTCTATAGACTGAAGTCGTTGTATAATACTGCAATGTCCTTGGGGTCGGCCGGAGGCATTTTGTCCTGGTTCAACTTGGAGATGAAGTTGGTAAAGTAAGGTAAAAATAAAAGTAAGAAAATCCCCCAGTCCTTAGGTTTGTAGTAATCCAGTTATGACGTTGAAAATGTGAATATAACTATAAAAACTGTCACTTTAAAAGTAGCTCAGGCGAAGTTATCAGTAAGGACGGGAGAGAGCAGGACAAGCTGTTGCTCCTTCAGCTGCCAGACAGTTCTCCCTTCGAGAACTAGGTAGGATCTTGGCTGCCACTACTTCATGTGTGCCTCGGAAAAGAATAATTAATAATAGACTGATCACTCCATGTAAAAGGGAGGGGAAACAGATAATTTCTTCACTGTTGAAGATGCAGAAACTGTATTAAGCTTTTATGCTGCATGTCAAACATCAGATATATAACCCTTCAAGATGCTTTACAAGGGTTGTTCTACCCAAAGGGAATTTATCTGCGTCCTCCTCATAGGCAAATCACCTCCAAACAAGACTAACATTTGCCCTTCAGACTAGTGAAGAGAGGTGTTGAGTGTCAGTGAGAGGTTATTAACCAATCTGGGGAGACGAAAATGGTTCAGTTTGTATTGATTTTGAATTAACTGATTAGCTTTGATTAAAAAAAATCTTTTCAATTATACTTTGACAACCTTATCCACAACTGACATCTGTCACTATTAAATGAAAACCTAGTACCAGAGCACTAAACAAAATTTGAAGCAGTTGGAACAGTGTCAACAGTATCCAATATTTGAATCTAAATCAAGGAGTGAGGAAAGTCGTGTTACCTAATTATCACCCTAGTGTTGATATGAACATTACAACACTACTAGTTAACCAGCAGTTTAGAAAATGTTTCCATGGGTAGCCTCTAAAAGCTTTAGTAGCAAAATTACTGGTAGCACATATGATGCACACTAAATACAAACAAAATCAAATACAAAATAACTCAATCTCACTTACCTGAACAATCTGCCACTGCTCCTCAAACTGCATGTGACCACCCAGGCTCAATAGTTTCTGGCTCAGCTCACTCATCCAGGACTGGAAGCTTTCATCCAGAGTTCTGAAAGACTTGAACTCCCTCTCAAAGCCAGCTTGGCTCTCTGCTTGCTCTGCAGCCACTTCAGCATCATGTAAAAGATTCTCCCACTGCTCCTCAGCGTGTTTGACAGCACTACAAATTTCTTTCCTCTTGTTCCCATCTGAGCACTGGTTCTCACTGATGCTCTGGTATTGTTGCCTCAAATCATGCAGCTTTGACTCTCCATAAGGTCTGGAGCTCAGAATAGCCTAAACAAAGGATAAACACACTATATCTAAATATTTAATCTTAAACAGTATTGTATTATATATATGTCACCAGGATTTTGAATCTAAAATGCCCATAAAAATTTTAATATTGTATATTTGTGCTTACGTTTTTAGTCTTCAGAATACATTTTTAACAAAAAATATTGCATTGTCATTATTTCTACATGGTTGAAATTTAATGTGTTATTTTCACTTCAAGTTAAAAATTCGGATTTCTATCTCAAAGTCACATTTGAAAATAGCTGTTGTGCAGTTTAACTTTTCAGTGTTAAAAAACATTGGCGTATAAAAAAATTTACATTTCCAAATTTAAACGCAATATTTTCAGTCTCCTCAGATTCATCTGCCTCAATTTCATTATAAATTCAGTGCAAAAAAGGCAAGGTTACTTCAGGTCATTTGAATGATTTGTACCCTAAGTAATCTTAGGGTGGACTTATTTGACAATGAAGATATGTGGTAAATCAGTGTATTGGGAGTTGAGTGATTGTTGGGGCAGACAATGTATGCTTTGTGCTTGGAACTTGCTTCCTGAAAAACAATTTGTCATCAAAATAATTGTGGTGTTTGTTGTCTTATGGTAAAATTTCTATATGGTGAAGTAAGATTTGCTCAATGTACGCAGTTTTGCACACCAAAAAGTAAAATAAGTATGTCAATAAAGTTAACAAACTGGGAAATGTAAAATACTACATAAAGTTGCTATTGGTTTGCTAAAAAGATGTCAGATTTGGTACAAGTAGAATGTCTTTTCAAAATACAGGACCACGATGGGGAAAGAAGAATGGTTTTAAAAAGTAATATGTTGATCCTGCATATTGCATTAGCTGTTAACCCAATTTAGTACATGAACCAAGTCACGCATGCCAAGTGTACCAAGTTATGCTGTAAGGTAATGTATGAAACTTCATGAGCAAAAACACTGTTACATAAAAAAAAGCATTAACTCACCGTTAAGTTATCATTAGCTTCCAGGACCGCGTCGGTGATAGTTTTCCTTCAATACGAGTGCCGCCACACAAGCCTGAAGCTTCAAAGCGTAACAAAGCGTAACTGGATTGGTTGAGTGTTGGAATCTGACATCCTTTGCTTCTGTCTATGACTTTAAGTAACCTTGCCTTTTTTTGATGCTGAATTTCACTGAGTGAAATTGAGCCAATTGAATCTGAGGAGACTGAAAATATTACTTTTGAATTTTGAAAAGTACATTTTTTTATATGCCTAAATTTTTAACACGGAAATGTGTGTCTGATACGGCAGTAGCACATCCACGGACAAGAAGGAGCTCCAGAGGCTTGTTAGGGCAGCAGAGAGAACCATAGGCTGCCCCCTCCCCACTATGGAACAGATTTATACTTCCAGGCTCCACAAGAAAGTTTTGGACATTTTAAATGACTCTTCACACCCTGGCCATGGTCTCTTCCAGCTGCTGCCATCAGGCAAGAGATACAGAGCAATAAAAACCAGGACAAATCGCCTAAAAAACAGTTTTTACCCGATGGCAATCATGGCACTAAATTCAAAGGCATAAGAACTTCTGCTCTTGACACCACTTTGTTAAAAATGTAAATTCTGTTGCGACACCTCCAGGCGCTGCAACCATCTTCTGATGTCTATTTATTTCTCATTTTGTACTATTTATTTCTTTATCTTTGTATATTATGTATATACACATAACCTGCATCTTAACTCGAGTCGAGCAAATCTCAATCTCGTTGTAATCTGTTGATGACAATGACAAATAAATCTTATCTTAAGCTGAAAAATGGCTATTGAAAATATGATCACTTTCAAATACTATTATGAATTTTTAATTTGAACTAAAAATACCTAATTAAATTTCAACCATGTAAAAATAGTGACTATACAAAAAATGTTTAGGTTAAAAATGTATTCTGAATATATTTTAGCCCCGCGAAAGTAAACACAAATATAAAACATTAAAATTTCAGGGGTGTTTTTAATTCAAATTCTCAAAATGTTTCACAGGGAAGTCCAACACACCTCTGAAATTTTGAGTTTTTCTTCAACTTCCATGTTAGGACCCAGAGAAGCCAAAATATCACACTGGTTTTTGATCCAGGACTCCAAATTTTCAGTGTGGATTTGGAAAGTGTCTAGCAGTTTTTCTAACCTGACCTTTGTTTCTGCCTGATTGAAGGCCTCCTCAGCAGCCTGAAGGGCATTCCTCCATTGATCCTCCATCTCTCTAACCAGCAAACAAAAATCATGTTTCCTCCTGACATCTATGTCCTCTTGCTCACACAGCTTTTCCATTGCTCCAAGGAGACTGTTGATTTTAGAGTCGCCTTCTGGTCTGGAGCTTAGGACAGCCTGGAAAAAACAAGAAGGTATTGATAGAGCCATAAACCAGTAATGTTACACATTTCAGATTAAAATTGCCTTTTAATTGCCATGAAGAGAGCTGTACATGAGGGGTTGTATTAATGTTGAGTCCTAAAACATTTTCTTTAACCTTCTGCCTCCTGTAAGACCCCAATCATAAACATTTTAAAGTGGGATGTTATTGCAACCTGATGTGGAAAAATTACAATTAGGTTACACCTGCTAGTTGTATTGCTATATGTTTATTCTAAGTTCTGTATATTCCCACCAAGTTAAAGCTGTTTGGGCTACATGCACAAGGTTTGACGTTGTTTTTCCCCAGCTGCATGGGAACCAGTCTGATTCCCAGGCTTTGGATCCCTTATCCCTTTGTACAAAACTCATGTGTTGTCTCTGCCTGGCAGAGCTTTCCGTTTCAGACTTGCTTCATTATTGACTGTCCTGTGAGCTCTCTGAGTTGTGCACAATTCATGAATAAACCTGATTGAGTGATTTTACCTGAACAGTGCTTGGAAATAGTTTTTTTCCATGACAAACCACAAACTTAAAAATCATTTTGCCGTGTAAGATTAACACAAATTCGTATAATAATGATTAAGGTTAAAGAGACTTATACAAAATCTGAAAAGTGTGGCACGCATAATTAATCAGTCCCTTTTACTCTAATTGACATGTTTGTTTACTAGACTCTAGTGCAGAAACAACTACAAACGCCACACCAGCAAACGGTAAGTTCAAATTTATTTGTGACCAGCAGCGGGGGAGTCGGGGGGGCAGACAGGTGGACGGCGCATCCACTGGGGGTCGATGGGTGGTCAGGCAGGCGAGCGCGTTGAGCGAGGGGGGGGGATCCAGCAACGAAGGCGGACGGACAGGAAACGGAGCCAGGCAAGAGACGGGGAACAGCTGTGAGCAGGAGCCGCGTGGAGCCGGACGAGAGGCCAAACCAGACCCTCTTACAGACCAGGAACGAGGATTACTTCAGGCCAAGGAACGAGGACTCTTTGACCAGGAACGAGGACTCACTGGAAGTGTAGAACCATCTGGCAGCGCTATCAGGATCCGGCTTCTATAAAACCGCTCCTCCTGATGAATAGATGAGCTCCAGCTGGCCGCTCCTGTCCGACACGCCCTGCAGGAGAGAGGGTAGGAGACAACACACACTCACAGCACCGCTTCGTGGACATGACAGTACCCTCCCCCTTAATGGACGCCTCTTGGCGGACAACTAGAGGTAGAAGGAGATGACCTCGCAAATGAAGAGATGAGATCAGGGTCCAAAATAAAGGAACGGGGAATCCAGGACCGATGTTCTGGTCCATACCCCTCCCAGTCCACCAGATATTGACGGCCACGTGATTCTCACAGTCTCTCCTCCACCATCCAGGTGCGACAGTGCCCGTTGCAGCAGGAAGATGACGGCATCGTCCACTCCTAAGTGGGGCTGGTAGGCAAATTGCAGGGGGTCTAGAAACGTCCTCACCCGAGGCCTCAGCTGGGCCAGGACCAGTCTCTCCATGATCTTCATCACATGAGATGTGAGAGCAACTGGTCTGTAGTCCTCTGGGTCGGCTGGCCTTGGCTTCTTGGGAACAGGAATCACATGTGATGTCTTCCACCGCAGCGGGACTCTCTCCAGCCTCAAGCTCAGGTTGTACATGTGTGCCAGTACAGGGGCCAGCTGGATGGAGCAGGTCTTCAAGATCCGTGGTGTAATGCCATCAGGTCCTGCAGCCTTCCCCTGGTGTAATCGCTCCAACTGTCTCTCAAACTGGCCTGTAGTCACCGTTAGCTGGGGGTAGGTGTTGTTGTCTGCAGTGGAGATGGGGGAGGAGGGGGAGATGGGGGGCTGAAGGAGAGGTGGTGTGCTGGAGAATGCCGGTAGGTGGATTGAACAACTTGGGGCAGTGTGGATGTGTGGGGGGCTGGTGGTGGTATGGGAGTAGCAGGAGGTGAGCTGAACCTGTTGAAAAACTGGTTGAACTGGTTTGCTCTGTCCCGGCCCCCAGATATCTGTGTGTCCTTCCCCTTCATTCCAGCGATGTTCTTCATTCCTTTCCACACATCTCTCACACTGTTCTGCTCGAGTTTGGACTCAAGCTTCCTCCTGTAGTTGTCCTTGCATGTCCTCAGTGTCTCTCTGAGTTCACGCTGAACTCTCCTCTGCTCCTCCTTATCTCCTGACCTGAAAGCCATCTTCTTTTTGTTTGAAAGTGCCTTCAGGTCACTGGTATTGCGCAATAACATAAGTAATTTTCACTATCAGTAATGTTGTGTCTACCAAAGGATTCCTCTGGTCATTATCTTTCATTAGAGCCCTCACTGATGACTGTATATTGAAGCACTGAGAAGTTACAGTCATTTGAAGTTTGTATATCAGATGTGGTCCAAGTGTGCCATTTGGAGAAAACTTGTACATCCTCAAAAAATAAACATGTCCAAAATGACATTTCTTTTTTGTGCTATTTTGATCAGTCTTCGAATCCACAAGCAGAATACTTTATTATACAGAGTTATTGTATTTCCGAGTCCATACATTCAACACTCAATGTGCATTTACAAGAAATAAAAATGAAAAATCTGGGTGAAGCAAAATTTTAAAACAATTTTTGTGTTACAAACGTAATAGCTACAAACTACTTACAGTTAAAGTATTTTTGACTGAAAAATTGAAAATTTAGCTTGTTATCTTCATAAAGAGACCAAGCTTTTGTTGATTTAATTTGGACCCATTTAAACCTTTTTAGGCGTTTTTGGTGATTTATGGGGTGAGGGTTAAGGGGTCTCCCTGGTGGTAGTAACAACCTTTTCCACATGTCAATGTTCTTCTTAGGCCCCTAATGAGCCATTATTGGAACCTGGTGCGTTAAACCAGGGAGAGACCTAAAACACTCAGGATGCCGGACCTCGAGGACCGACTTTGGACACCCCTGGGTTAAACTGACTGAAGATGAATACATAAATTAAAAACTAGAGTATAGACTTTTTTTTAAGTGTTTTTGCATAATTTTGCCCAGGTTAACTTAAAAAGTGTGCTATTAATGTTATAGGTTAATTTCTATAACATTAAAAGTTATAAACTACAGAAAAGTAATTGTTAGGGATGTACAAATATAAAAATTTGGGCCAATGTTGATATCCAATATTAATACTGCTATTATGTCAGTATTTAACAGTATTTTACTTTATAAACATTTTTATTTGATTAATCATCAAAGTAATCAATATATATTACTTGACTAACAAAATAATCGTTTCGAACAACCATAGTTGGAAGGTTAGACCCTGAAATGTTATTTCCTTTTGGAAGCTGTTGTAATTCTCTCAGCAGTCTCACATTGATGAAACAGAAATAAGTCTTCCATTTGAGTATTAACAACCCACAATTCTGCCAAGCTCAAATATTTTCCTTTTACAATTTTTAAGCAATTATGTTTAGCGGCATTATGAAGCTGCATTACATTGTCTTTTTCAGTAAAACAATCACCAAAAACAAGATGACCAGTCATACATAACAGAAAAGTGAAAAAATGTGGAGTGTACAAATACAAGATAAGAAATGGGTGTTTTACTGAATATATCAGGTTCCACTGACCAGTGCTTTATGCTTCATTTCCTCCATGTTGTTGTCTTTGCTAGGAGAGGTCCTTGGTTGTGTAAGGTCACTAATCCAGGTTCTGATGCTCTCTGCCTGGGAATTGAACCTGTTGTATTCCTCGTCCAGGACACTCTGGGCTGTAGCCTGTTTATGTAGCCGAGTCTCCAAATTTCTGTAGCGCTGTAACAAGTTGTCCCCGTCTTTCAGGATGTTTTCAGCTCTTACCCCCTGCCTGCGTATTGATGCCAAAAGCTCACTGAGGGCTACACCTCTAACACTAATGACAAAGAAACATAAGGCAACATGAAATGATTGAAAAAGATAAAAGTATAAAATATGTAGAAAAGTAATTTCATGACATTACTTATAGAAAGTGCTGTCTAAGTGTTGTTATCTTTCTTAGATGGCAAAAGTTAGCAAAATAATTTTTTTGCAGTGGTGTACAGTCAGAATAGTAGTCCCTAGAAATCCGCCCTAATAAAAAGGCTTTTATTAGGGTAAGACTCGATGGTTTTAGAGATTTTCCGGACAAATCTCTGAGAATCGTTTGGTGAATAGAATGAGACTGTTTCTACCTTGAGTCTCCCTGATCAGGATCAGCTGATCACAAACTAGAAATGATATAATTCTGATCATGAATTAAGGGTGGGGAATAGAACTTGTTTTTAGGGTCTAATAATAAATGTCTAAATTTGACTACCTTTTTTAGGAGTGCACAAAAAGTTTGTGACCTAATGGAGTAAAGGACATATGGTGTAATTTGTTCCAGTCAGTTTAGTTTCATTTGTGGATGGCTCGGTCTCCTAACCTGCAGAAGTTTTGACTATAGTATATTTTCAGTGATGCAGAAAAGGGCCCCTCTGTGAACTAGTGGTATTTGTAAAATTGTTTTATCTTACTAGAAACATTTCAGGTTACATTTCTAAATTATCTAGGCAAAAGTACTAGGAGATAAAGAGAAAAGCAGTAAGTAACAAGAAAAAAACTACATAATCTTGTACAATGATGTTCCAGCCTTCCAAAGGCAGTGCTGACTTTGTTCCTGTTAATTCTGCATGTGAACAGCTTTAGCTGTGTTAATAAAGAAAGTCACCTCTCATCCTGAAGTTCTTTGAAGAGAAGCTTCACATTTTCTGGCACCACCGATTGTTTTTCTTTGTCTTGCAGCCACTCACAGAGGTTTTCATGTTGCTTCTGTAGCCTGGATTAGGATCAAACTAATCATTTGTAAGTTGTTTCTCAAGTTACAATGTATTCAAGAAATAATTTCAAGTAGTAATTGAATACTAGTTTGGATCAAACTAGTATTCAAGAAATTGTTTGAGGAACTTACCGATTTAAGTCATCAAGGAGAGACTCCATTTGCTCCTGTCTGTTTTGGCAGTGGGCTCTAAATGTAGCCACTTCCTCCTGCTGCTCCTTCAGCCAATTGATAAACTCTGAGAGTTGCTGAGAAGAAACTTGCTGTTTAGCTCTCTCCAGCTGATCATTGAGCTGCCTCAGATGTCTCTCTGTATCTTCTGACATTAAGAATCCCTGGTGGATAGAGGACACACAAGATTCTTTAGCTACCCACCCTTTCCTCTTTACAGCATCTAGGCACCATCTTATTCATTCTCTTACAGTTAGTTTTTGCAAAGATGTTTCCACATCTGATCTGCTCTCAGGGGTCTCAAAGCACTCATTGACAGACAGCTGCAAATCCTGGAACCATTCCTCAAACAAATCTCTTTCATCTGGGGAAAAAATAAATCAACATAGGAAGCAAGATAGTCAGGCAGTATCTCCCCGATATCAGTAACACTCTGCAGATCAGATGGTCTGTGTTCGATGTCAACATGAGTGGTCCCCAAATTATGGTTTTAATCAGACAAACTGGGGGCAGAGAGGATTGTAAATCACCTAAAGTTACCTTGTAGTTGAAGTTGGGGTTAAAGTAGGCTTTCTGTTCTCACAAATGAGTATGATTTCTAATGTAGTTTAGCTCTGTTTGGCACTTGGCAGCTACTAGTGCAATCAATGTTCCATCTAAGTGAGAGACTAATCATAATGAGTGTCACAGTTAACCTTTTGGTCTGATTTCCAAAGAAACAATTTGACTTAATACCCTGTGATGTCAACAGGTTTACAGTCCCTTCGAGGGTACTCGACCTGCCAGAAATGTTACTTCTATGTTAGATGTATCAGCTTCTAAGAAGAGCTTCTAAGTGGACCAGCCAATGGTCTTTCCACAATGAACCCAACATAGTTGGAATTTGATGGACCACACTTTGGTAGATAGAAGTGGCATGCAGTCAGGAGGAGCAGAATCAGCACTAATAATTATAACAGAAAATCAATCTGTTTAAATTTGTTGTCTGTAAGATTTCATCATCTTATGGTCAAATATGCATTTCCTGTTCAAATACATAGAAGAAGTAGGCAGTGATGTGCTAGGCCTCACCTTTAGTGGTGCTGTGTCACAGACAGTAAGCACGCAGTTAAAGCATGCTCATCTCTGTATCTTTATAACACCAATATACATGTTAGATTACACATGTTGATGCTCCACAGTCTGTCTATATTTATTAATGAATGTCTGTGACATATTTAGTCTCTGATCAGCCATAAATTAGCAGTGAAAATGTGCAGGATGAAGCAGAAAGTGCTGTACCTTATTGATAGGAGGAATGCTCAGCCACATTCTTCTAAATATTGAAAAGACTGAAAATAACCAGAGCAAAAACTAAAAATACTATCGAAACACAAAAGTTCCAGTACAACTCTTCTTCTTGGCACTTGGTGAAGCAACCAGATTTTTAAAGGCGAAAAAAAGCTGAAGTTCCGAGGGTGTTAGGTATAAGTTCGCAAAGGCCACAGGACGGCCTGGTGACAAAGAAGCCTGGAGCTTAGTGGCCAGCGACAAAGGAGCCAAGAGTCTAAGGGGGCACCTGTGGAGGTGCAGGAACCTTGCAGTTACAAACCTTAGTATTAAAGAGTGGATATTATACTTTCTGAGCTGAATTTCATGTTATAATGTTATTCTGTCATCACAAATATATCTGATGTGACACTTTGATTCTTTGATGCTTGTTTGAAAAATCCTTCAATCATTGTGGCAGTCATTTAGACTGCCTTGGAGCTTTGTCTGCCAGACAAGCTTCTGACTAACAGAGTACCCCTCTGCATACTCACTGAGCGCACTGAGCTCCTCAGACTAGCTGCAGCAGCAATTAAGCAAACACCTGGTGGAACTGCACATCTGGTGAGCTCATCAGTAAAAAGCAACTGCTCCTAAGAACAGTTGTAAAGCTTGGCTGACAAAGGTGGTTGGAGCAGAGCAGGAAAAATAAAAACATATATCGCAATTGGAAAAGGCGGATTTGGGCATAAACTGGTACGTGAATGGTTCGAAATGGAGATAGGAAATGTGGAAGACATGAATTTTGAAGGGTGGATGCCAGTGGAGAGATGAAGAGGGAGAGGATGTGGAAGAAATAAAATAGATGAAGGAAGGAAATTGGTGATATTCAAGGCAGTAAACAGGAACTGGAAGGAAGTAGTTCAGAAGAAGACAGGATAGTTAGGAGGAAAGTTGTGAGGGAGGAATCTAAAATAATATTAAAACTTAAGAACGAGGAAGAACAAGATAACATCAGCCCCATTGTGGTATCAAGAGAAATTAAAAAGAAATTTGGAGATGTTGAAATAGTAAAGATTTTGAGAAATGGAAACTTATTGGTAGTTAGTAAAAATGAAGAACAAAAGAATAAGTCTTTAAATGTGGATAATATTTGCAAAAAAACTGTGTTGGAAAAAAAAATCATGGAAGAAAAAAATTATTTATGGGATCTAGATGAAGATCTTGATAAAATTAAGAGAAATATTGTAGGTGCAAAAGTGAATAACTTGAAAAGATTGTCAAAAACAATGAATAGAGAAAACGTAGGAAATGTGTGAATCGCCATTGAATTTGAAGAAAAAGAGTTGCCACAAAACATCCAAATAGGTTATCTCAGTTTTCAGGTCAGAACTTATATCCCTAAACCACTTCATTGTTTCAAATGTCAAAGGTCACAAAGGACACATAGCAGCAGTTTGTAAAGGGAAGCAGAGATGTCCAAAATGTGTTGAAGATCACAAGTTAGAAGAATGTAAAGAAGAAGCACAAGAAAAATGTTGTAACTGTGGAGAGAAACATAGAGTTACATATGGAGGATGTGTAGTAAGGAAGAGGGCAAAATTAAAACAAGTAAAAACATAAGCTATGCAGAAGCTGTTAAAATGTGAAGGAACAGAAAACAAGAGATTAAACAAACAGCAAGTCAAATTCCACAGCAAAGCAAAGTACAGTCAGAAGAAAATATCACAACATCAGTTGAAAAACTAGTATTCGCAGCATATGTTATCAACTGTACTGACCAAGCCAAGCATAAAACTGAGAAGATCAAAATAATAGTGAGAGGAGCTGAAAAGATTTGGGGTTTAAAGAGGGATCATGGGAGAACATAAAGAAAAAGTTGGAGGTAGATGGGAGACCAGGACCATCAGGTGAAAGTAGTTCATGTTAATATTACAATGGAATGCAAGAAGTTTAATTGCTAACGGACAGGAACTTCAAGGTTATATTGATAGTCTTGAAGAACAACCCAAAATTATTTGTGTTCAGGAAGCATGGTTAAAAACATAAGATTTTGTGATTAAAGGATATGATGGTGTAAGAAGAGATGGACAGTAGGGAGGTGGAGGAGGACGTGGAATATTTATAAAGCAAGAGACACAATATCAGGTATTAGGGAAAGGGAAAGAACTTGAATATATAGTAATTGAGATATGGGAACAAGAAAGTACATTTAAAATAATAAATTTTTATAATCCATGTAAAACATTATCAATTGAAATAATGGAAGAGTTACCTGAATATTTGGAAGGGAAAGTAACTTGGTGTGGGAATTTTAATGAAAATAGTACATTGTGGGGTAAATGTAATGATAAAAACAGACAAGTTATAGAAGAATTCATGGAAATGAAAAATCTTGTATTAATGCTATTGGTCCCATCATGTATTAATGATGGGAGGGGAACAATAATCAATGTAAGAACAGGGATGAAATCAGTTATTGATTTAACAATTGTCTCAAATGTTTTAGCTGGTATTTGTGAGTGGTTCACTGATAAAAATTTAACAATAGATAATGATCATTATGAAGCCTAGGCGCAAATTCAAACTGGAAGACTCTTTTATCCCCACCGGGACCCGTTAATTGAAGCGACCTGCCCACAATCGTCGACCTATCAACGCCGGACCAAGCCACGTCACGTCCAATCATCGACCAAGTCCCAGCTGATAAGAACCTTCATTCATGGCGTCCTTCGCTCTCCAGCCGAGCTCAACCCACCACCACCCCTTCTCCTCCATTCGCCCGGTCCTGAGGCCCGCACCCTTCTTCAACCTCCACCACCAGTGCCGGGCCCTGGGGGATGACGTTCCTAACAGCATCGGGGATGCTCATCTGAAGCCTATCGCTAATGCTGCGATAACCGTTATCCCCAGTCGGGGCCCGAGCGCCAAAGACTTTAAATCCTGTTTGTCAATAAACTCTCCTAATTGTCTTTTCATCTCTGTCTGAGTCTCTCCAGATTGAAATCCCTTTACAATAAGAGTAGGATTAACTTTAAATAAGAATATAAAGCTCAATAAAAAAATGTAATTTTAATAAGGCAGATTGGATTAAATTTAGATATTTGAGTCAAATAAACTTAGGAAAAGTAGATATGAGAATGGATATAAATGATGTAAATGTAAAAATTTGTAAGATAATCATGGAAGCGGCAGATCATACAATAAATAAAGGAGGGTGTAAAAATCGTAAGAAAATGGTGCCATGGTGGAAAAATGAATGTAAAAGGGCGATAAAGTTAAGGAATAAAGCATTTAAGGTACTAAAAGGTAATCTAATTTATAAGAATTTAATTGATTATAAAAGAAAGCAAGAATGCAAAAAAGGGAATATTGGAGACATTTTTGTAGTACAATAGGGAAAGAAACAAAAATTGAAAAAATTTTCAAAATAATTAAAAGAATGAATGGCATGAAGAGAGAGTTTGAATATCCTATATTAAAAATATATAATACAAATATAATAAGAGATGAAGATAAAGTTGAAATATTGGCAAGAACATTTAGTAAAATTCATAGTTCAAATAGTATTAGTGAAGAGGGAAGAAAAGGAAGAGAAAATACAAAGCTTAAACATAAAGACTTATTAGAGAGTGTTGAAGAAACAAATAATTTGTTGAATGTTGAATTTACAAAAGCCGAATTGAATTATGCACTTAGGAAGACAAAAAAATAGAGCACCAGGTATTGGCAATTTGGTATAGAATGATAAGGCAACTCAGTGAAAAATCAAAGACATAATATTCTAATTATATAATAAAATTTGGGAGGAGGAAAAATTACCACTGAACTGGAAGGAATCAATTATAGTACCAATAGCTAAACCAGGAAAATATAACTCAAACCCAGAAAACTACAGACCAATAGCTTTAAAATCAAATCTATGTAAAATAATGGAAAAAATGATTAATAATAGACTAGTATATTATTGAAATAACAAAGGGTATATGTCAAAATATCAAAGTGGTTTTCGTAAAGGAGGAGTATTAATGATCCAACTCTATGTCTAAAGCATAAAATTAGAAGAGCAAAAGTAAATAAAGAAAGTGTAGTGGCAGTATTTTTTGATATAGTAAAAGCATATGATATGATGTGGGTTGAGGGATTATTAATTAAATTATACACATTGGGCATTAAAGGGAAAATATTTAAATGGATTAAAGACTTTTTAACAAATAGGAAAATACAAGTTAGAATTGGTGAAGTGATATAGAGTAGAAAATGGAACTCCGCAAGGGAGTATTATAAGTCCTTTACTGTTCTCAATTATGATAAATGATGTATTTAAAGGTATTGGAAAAGAAATGGGTTGTTCACGTTTTGCAGAAAAGAGGGGGAAATGTAGATTTCATTGTAAAGAAATTATAAAAGGTTATTATTGAAATAGAGAAATGGGCGTTGCAATGGGGATTTAAGTTTTCAGTTGAAAAAACCAAAGTAACGATATTTAATCAGAAAAAAATTTAACAAGGAAATAAAATTAAAATTATATAAGCAAGAATTGGAGCAAGTGTATAAAATTTTTAGGGCTACGGTTTGATGAAAAATTAAAATGGAATATACATATTCAAAAAGTTGTAAGAAAATCTTAAATATTTTGAGATGCTTGGCTGGCAGTGACTGGGGAGCAGATAGGAAATTACTAAAACAGATTTACACAGGAATGATAAGATCTAACAGACTTTGGTTGTATGGTTTATGGTTCAGCAGCTAAAACACACCTGGTTAAATTAGATATTATCCAACATCAGGCATTAAGATTATGTACTGGAGCATTTAAAACCACACCAACAGCAGCAATAGAAGTAGAAATGGGAGAAATGCCGTTAGATTTAAGAACAAAATTAGAAATCAATTATTGGTTAAATTTACAAGGCAATAACTTTCATCATCCAACTTGGGAAATTTTAAATCCATGTTGGGAAAAAGAAAATAAAGAAATGAGGAGTTTTGGATGGACAATTGAAAAGAAAATAAAAGAATCTAAAATGAATAGTTTAGAAGTGACTCAAACAACACCAATATCAATTATACCACCTTGGATTCTACCAGAAGCAACAGCAGATATGTCAATAATGGAAAAGAAACAAGATAAATCTTACATGGTAGATAGCTATTCAGTACAGTTACATTTAAATAATTATTATCAATATATTCAAATCTATACAGATGCATCAAAAATAACTAGGAATAGCTTTTGTAGTACCAGAATTCAATATGAAAACAGGAAAACAAATTACAGATGGATTATCAGTATACACAGGAGAAATGTTGGCAATATTATTAGTTTTACAATGGGTAGAAGACATAAAACATTCTTACATTAATGCTACTGCATATTGCATTTTTGTTTATGCTGAATGGTTGAACTTGGACTGTTCTGTTTACTCCATATGTGCATGATCTACTTGTTTGATATGTGTACGTGCTGCAAACTATTTTCCCATTGAGGATAATAAAATTACCATTTCATTAGTTTTTTCCAAGGGATTTGAATGCAATAAATGCACAACATTTCCACAAGGAAAAAAATAAATAGTGTGGGATACTTATACTATCCCACTACAAATGCTTTTCCCCAAGAGTGTCTGTACCACAGCTACTAAAGAAAATATTTCTAGTAGTCTACCAGACAGAGTTTGTGATAGACTGTTTTGTTGTCCATCACCTTAATATTTTGGCAGGTCAAAAAAAAATTAAGATGAATCTAAGTAGCCTTTTCTCTGCAGTGAGAAAAACCTTGTGGCCCCAGTAACTACATATAAATAAAGAAATAAAATGATCACACTTAATTTATAAAAGATTCATCTCTTGACAGGACGATTACACAACATGTGGAAGTGAGATTTTTTTCAAGAGGAATTGCACAGGAAAGCCAGGCTAAGGCCAGGCTACTGCATCTGAACGAAGTGGTCAAATTTTTGAATAAAAAACCCAGTCAAAGACAGAAAATATTCTGTTTATGTGACCCATGCTACCAGGAAAAGACATTGATCAATATCTTCATCTACCTTATGTGTACTAAAATCACTAAATCATGTTCTCCGGTAAGATTCTTGTGAATCATACCACCCTATAACAGCCTAAGTACGGTAATTCTTCACACACTTCCTTAGGCTCTCTTTAATTTTCACTCTCAATGTCACTTTTGTCTTGAAGTGAATTTGCTCTTGAGCTTATGCTGTCTTCTTCATCATGCAGCAGCCTACCCTTTTGAAACCCATTGGTAAAAATCTGCATCATTGTTTAAGTAGCAGTACTAAAAGCATGTGAGTAAAAAAGTGAGTTATATTACACTTATATGAATAGGTGTAATTTCTTGTAGGTATATTTTCTTGTCCAGTTCAAAAAAATATTTAAAAACCTAAAAACAAGAAAACCCAACTGTTTTGTTCTTTAATCTAAAACAAATTACTTATGGCATGTCTACTAAAAGTAAGTTAATTTAGTTGGCAGAACCATGTTGCTTTTGTGGTTTTATGCAAGCTTTGTTCAGCTGGACAAAAGGCAATGTCTTTTAGGGTAAAAGATCAGTTGGAGAAATTAATAGTGAAGGTGCCCTGAGTCAATAGTTCCAAGCCTGTGTTATCAAGAGGTGAATCAAAACAATGGAACAAGTTCTAAAGGTCAGACACACATGCTATTGGGCCGATTGACAACTGCATGAGTGATCACAAAAAAGGATGGCAGGCCGTAGTTGGACCTCCCAAATGCAAAAAATGCATCTCAAAATCCTCTGTGAATAAACTGCTTCGATATTCAGCTCTTTAAAAAGAGTCACCGACATGAACGTAACGGCAGATGGTGCCCCAGAACCATTTTGAGGGTCCCAGAAAAGTGAGAACTCTGTCTGACCTCTTTCTTATTGAGGTTAACCAGAAATTGAGACACCTGAAGGGTCCGCTAGGATTGGTTTATTAATTCTTTCCAACAGTACATATGTGATCTTTGTACTCTACTACAGTAAAATCACATACACCACATCACAGACTGAGCATATCTGAAAGCACCATTTCTCACATAGCTTCATTTACATACTAGCCAACATGGTTAGGCAATCAACATGCTCACCTGGGCCAGAACCACACCAATTTTCCCTGCAGTTAGTAAGAAATTACAAACTACAGTCACGTGTATTATGGATGTATATACTTAGACATACCCTGACCCAGAATCAGGTCGTCTGCAAGTCATTTAGCACCATGTTCTCCACGAACATCCTGTGCGCGATCAGAGAGGGGTGACCATTGTCCGGCCACGCCCCGGTCTAGTCACGGAAGGCTCTCCTTGCTGGAGACCAACCAAAGCGATGCAGCGCTACGGTATTGTTACGTCTAGGTGGGATTCTGATTTAGAGGCGTTCAGTCATAATCCCACAGATGGTAGCTTTGCCCTATTGTGTCCTCAGCCAAGCACATACACCAAATGTCTGAACTTGCGGTTCCTCTCATACTGAGCAGGATTACTATTGCAACAACACATTATCAGTACGGTAAAACTAACCTGTCTCACGACGGTCTAAACCCGAGCATGTGTCTTTTGCATTCCTTGTTCTTGTACATGATTTTATACTACTATCATGTCAGAAATAAATAAATATATGAAATAAGGGAGACAAGACAGACTTAAAATTATTGACCAGTCATCATTTGTTTAATATAATGTATTTGCTGGGTGAGGATGTGAGGTTATACAAGAGGTTATATCATTAGATGCTCCCAAAGCATTTGGCAGAATTTAACATAGCTATTTGACGAGGGCTCTTGAGCATTTTGGGTTTCGGCCATCTTTCCATGGATAGAGAAACTTTATAGGTCTCCACTGGCTGCAGTTCAGACAAATAATATTGTGTCGGATTACTTTCCTCTTTTTCGTGGAATGTGACAGGGATATCCCTTGTCCCCGCTGTCGTTTAATATAGCTATAGAACCTCTTGCTGCTACAATTAGGAACGATCCAGGGGTGATGGGAATAAACAGAGCAGGACAAATCCCTACTGTGTCATTATATGCTGATGATCTCCTATTTATGGCCGACCTGTGCAAATCCATTCCTAAAGCTATAAAGTGCATTGAGGAATTTGGTAGGATATTCAGGATAGTTGATTAAAAGAACAAAATGTCTTAATTTTCCTGTTAATTATAAACCCAACCACCTGCCCCCAAACTCTCTTCCATTTACAGTGAGTGCTGTAAATGGAAGATGGAAATGGAAAAATATGCTTATTTAGGAGTAAGAATAACCAGAAATTACAACGACCTATTCGAACACAATTGTAATCTTGCCTTCAATCAGTTTAAGCAAGATATGAAACGTTCCTCTGTCTCTGGCAAGGAGGATCAATTCAGTTAAAATGGCTCCAATACCAAAATTGTTATTCCTCTTGCAGACAATTCCAATATTTATTCTTATTTTTTTTAAAATACAGAAGATAACTTCTATGTACATTTGGAATAGATAGATTCCTTGCATCAGAAAGGAGTTTTTGGAGAGGTGAAAGAAGGCGGGGGGTCTGAGTATGCCTAATTGTATGCACTTTTACTGGGATGTTAAAAATCTGCAAACTTGCCTTCTGGCTTAAGCCCGGGGAAATTAAACAGTCCTGTTTGGTCACTTATGGAACAAAACTCTTGTAAATCTGGTTCACTGGCCTCAGTTTTTTTTCTGGGACCAGTTCAGAATCCATTTCAAGCAAAAACAGGATTTCATTGCAGCTCCTACATCAGCAAATGCCTTCTTCCTACCTTCTTTAATTGATTCCACCTTCCATGCTTGCAAATAAAGGTATAACTACTGTAAGAGACCTGTTCAAGGATGGCCATTTTATGTCCTTCCAAAAGCTGCAGCAATTATCTGGCCTACCTTCTTTCAACTTTTCTTTAGATCTTTGCATCTATGGAGCTTTGTGAAGCAAATTTTCTCATCAAAACTTCAGACTCAAGCATACAGTTGGATTGGTGAATGTCTGAATATAGAGCCCATACAGAGAGGGGTCATATCAACATTGTATTCATTAATCCATACAGCTGCAACGCCCTCATTAGAGAAAATTAAGGAACAGTGTGTAATGGAAAATTTTAGAATGTGCTTCTCACCCCTTTTGTGCTTTAGATTGTATCTGATGATGAGATCATGTGTCTGCGTGATCTTATCATGAAATTGGTCAAGCTGCTCTCCTATAGACTTCTACAGTGTCATATAACAGCAGGGAATGCCTTGATCCTAGAGACTATCTAGTGTTACTTCCCCAACCCAGTACTTATCTGCTCCCTTTAGCATTAAAGAACAACCCCCTTTCCTTAACAATAGACAAATGGCAAGACCATTTTAGTTGGGCTCCACAGAATTGTTGGTACATAACAATCAGGGATTCACACCTATTGTCCAATCAAGTCTCTCTTCTGTGACCAGAACTTAAAAAAGGAAGCCAGATCCACTGTTAGTCAGAGTAGACTTGACAGACTCCTTTGACTCTGTATTTCTGTTCTGACCTTGCAAGGTTTTAATAAATTTCTTATTTCTTCTCATCCAAACTCTTGTTAAAGTAATTTATTCCTTGCCACAGTGGCAGCTGGAGATGGGATTGATAATAACAGTGGCAGCCGGCAACTAGGGTTATCCATACATCATCAATTTGTATTAGGCATGGCAATTTACAATTTAAGGCGGTTCATTGGCTCCATTTGTCAAACAGTAAACTTGCAAAGTTGTTTCCAGGGTCAGACAAGGCTTGCCCAAGATGTAAAAGCAAGAAAGGCACACTTGGACATATGTTCTGGGAATGCCAAGAATTGCAGGCCTTCTGGAAAACTGTTTTTGAGACCCTGTCAGAGTTGTGGAATTTTAATATTCCCCCAAATGCTCTCACTGCAATATTTGGGGTTGTTCCTCTGGTATGCGGTGTTTCCACCTGGCAAGATTCAGCTGTAGCCTTTTCCACATTGATTGCCTGTCAACTCATACTGCTGTGCATGGTTCTGCCAACATATTTTACTTTTGTAAAATACTTTGTATGGCTACCATTCTTGTACCATATTGAGACTCCCAGACAACTCAGGATACAGTCAACTGTGTTTTTTTGTTGTTGTTGTTTCTATGTTTATGTAACAGATGTGTGAATTTGAGGTTGGATTTAAATTTATTGTTAGAGGATTTATTTTGCTAAAATATCTTCCACATAAATAAGGGAGATATTTATGTGTTGGTGAGATGGGTCCCATGTAAATTGTTACCTAGGATCAATAGAAGAATTAGGATCTTTGCACTATACTCATTTATAATTTTGTTGTGCTTTCCACTGACCGCTGATGACCTTGAACAGGTCTCTCTCCTCCCTCTTCAGGTGGATTATGTCTTTGGTATGCATGATGGCCTCTCTTAGACTGCTGCAGTCATTAGATAGTTCCTCCAGTACCGGTGAACTGGGGACACTGGACATCAAGCCCACCTCTTTCAACACAGTTTCCACGTGCTCTTCCTGAGAACTCAGGTCTGCGTCTAGGTCCTGATGAGCGGCAGAGGCTCGTGTTAATCAGTCATCTCACTCATTTGTGAGGACAGTTTTAATATTTAACCAGTTATGTACCTGTATTTGGGCTTCTGCTTTTGCATCCGAAGCCTCAATTTTACTCAGACAATTCTGGATGTTTTCCACACCTGTCCGACACTCCTTTATCTTCTCAGACAGATGCTTTCTGACAACTCTGATCTCCTCAAAAATATCTGTGCAGTCAGTGAATAACTCCTTCACCTGTTCCATTCTCTTCCTAAGCTGGGTCTCCATCACCTAGAATGTTTACAAAAGGAGTGAATTTACAAAAAAGGCCCAAGTGCACTATTCTAAAAAAGACCAAACCACAAGAAGGAAAGAATATCATGGTGTCACTTACCTGTAGTTCTAAAGGAGTTTCCTGACTCAACAGCATCTCCTGAATTTCAATTGACTTCTTATGAAAATGTTCAATATTCTCCTCATTTGTTTGAATCTCATCCTGTAAACAAGAAGCATCTTAGTCAATGGAAAATATATGTAATAGAAATTGTTTTACTTCAAGACTGAGATCTTACTCTCATGGCAAGAACTTGTTGTTCATTGCTGAAAGGATTTTCTTCTGAAAACAGGGCAAGTTTAGATCGAGCCCAGTTGTCCATCTCTCCTCCAAGCATCAGCTGCTTCTCCCACAGTTCCAATCCCACTCGAAGGTTATCCATATAGAAATCTGTCTTTTCAGTTATCTGCAAAAACATCGAAGGGAAAAAATGTCTGACTCTAATGTATGTATGGAAACATCACACTGCTTCCTGTGATAATGTACTGAAAAACATTGCCCATGTCTAAATGAAGAAATGAAGTTAATTTTGTTGAATAGCATGGCTTGTCATTAGTAATGCGCAATATAAATGGTATACGGTAGAAACTATAGAAATCTGGCCTATGTAGTCTACATGCTAACCATGGTAATAGTTGTTGATGACTTAACCGGCTGCATCAAAACAGAGCAAGTGGGAAACAGCATGGCTGAGAGCATAAAGGAAGAGCTTGTTAAAAAGGCAGGTGCAAAAACTTTAATTATCTGGACCTTGAGTGTGTTTAACCTCCGCCGGTCTTAGCGTGACGAGAGGAGGAGAGCAGTAAATGTCACGGTCAGACAGACAAGCCATAAAAGCGCAGGCAAAGTCAGCACAACCCCCGTGGGACACACACAAGGTAAAGCTTGCTGAATCCAATGGATCCTGTTTCTTAACCCTTCTGGCTCCCGCAGTCTTAGCACTACGCTCAACAGCACAGCAAATGTTACTGTAAGGAAGAGTACATTCCACTCAACTAGTATGTGATTTTCTTTTCCTTTCTCTTAAGTTTTACACAAATCATATCGTCATATATTGTTACCTCCACCCATCAGAATATATATTGTGATATGACTTTATTTTTTGTGTATATATATTTATACAGTACAGACCAAAGGTTTGGACACAACTGTGTGTCCAAACTTTTGGTCTGTACTCAATACAGACCAAAAGAAAGTTTGGACACACTTTCTCATTGAATTCAATGAGAAGGTGTGTCCAAACTTTTGGTCTGTACTGTGTACATATATATATATATATATATATATATATATATATATATATATATATATATATATATATATATATATATATATATATGTATGTATGTATGTATTCAGAATGTACAACCATCCAAAATCTACTCCAGTGCACAATAGTGCATTTTTTTTGATTGAAAAAAAACAACTGCAAAAATAAAGCCCACCCACTCTCTCCATGTAGCAACACATACAGTACAAATTACATTTAGCATTACACATCATATATTTTTGAAAGGCCAGAAATAAGAGGAAAGTAAAACAACAAAAATATTAAAAGAAATTAAACAAGACAGTAAAGCTCAATACAGATAACACATGAGTAAAAAGGCCTAATTTATTTAGCATTTATTCCCTCTGTCATAAGTGCTGTTTAAATTTAAATGATGCAGAACTTGGACTCAATCTAGCTCTAACTGGTCAAAGCTCAAGACTAACAGTTAAATGCTAGATATTTTTAATACAAAATCAACCACATTAAGAGTAAAACAGAAATTAAAAAACTAGATAAATATACTAGTAGCTAAACAACTCTGTTGTGTCAATTGTGTCTTAAGTGGAAACGCTTCACTCTTGGAATAATTGATTTTGTAGCCCAAAACGAACTGCACTGCATAACCCAAGGCATGCCATTAAAGACGGAAAAGATTTAGATGGCTGAGATATAAATACTAACAGATTGTCTGCATACAGTGCAAGTGTATGTTCTTATTAGTCAAAATCTGTGCCCTGCTATTAAAGAGTGATATCTCATAAAGGTTCCAAAAAAATTCATAGCTCTCAGAGTCTCAAAAAGAAAATCAAACGCCTTCTCATCATCCATAGAACATATTACCAGGAGGTACCTCTTTCTTTTAGCAATATCAATAATATGAAACAACCTCCAGATACTGTCCTCTCCCTGTTGGTTCTTAACAAAACCTGTTTGGTCTGCATGGATAATTTTTGGAATTATTTTCTCCAGTCGAGATGCAATTATAGAGAAGTGTCTGAGTTGAGAATGCTCAGGGCTCTATAGTTACCACACTTTTATACATCTTTTCTAGGTTTGGGAAGTAATGTTATTGTTGCAAGTTTTAAAGATTGAGGAAGTGCTGTTTTTTGGAATGCCTCTTTGATCGTATTTGTAAGGAGGTTAATAATTGATGTTTTAATAACAATTGATATTTTTTAAATTCCAAATTTAAGTCTTTTCTATTTTCTAAATGTCTACCATCATCTGTTTTAATACTCTGAATAAATTTTTCATTGTCCTCCTTTTTTTATCTGCCAGGCCAGTAGTTTTCTTGTTTTGTTGCCAAATTCTAAGAAATTCTGGTTATTTTGTTCTTGAATGGTCAATCTCCAAAGTCCTTACAACTTTTTCTAGTTGAGAAAGTGGTTCCCTTTTTTGTTTACCCTATGTGAAACATGTCAAATAATGTGCCCTCTCATTTATATGAGAGGGCTCATCATTTATCTCTCATTTATATGAGCGCTTCCCATATATTTGAATGTGAGGAGGTATTTAAATTTACTTCCAGATACATATCAATTTTGATATTCATGAAAGTGACAAATGCAGGGTCTCTAAATAGATATTCACTGAATCTCCACCTAGGACAAGAAAAAACAAGTTGGTAAATTCTAATTCCATTTGTATGGAGTTAAGGTCTGAAATTGTAGCTGCTAAACAAGAACAGGATTTAATTTGTGACAAAAGTTTCTGAAGTCAAAAACATCAATTCTTGAGTAAGTGTTATGGACATTGGAGTAGTCTTTGCTGGTTGGATTACACCATACGTCCCCCAATCCTATTTCTTTCATGCCCTGAAAGATTGCAGATCGCAGATCTGGATAGCATAACAAGTTTAGGAGAAGAGCAATCCATTGATGGATTTAGAACCAAGTTATAATCGCCACCCAATATACATGGAGCTTCAACTGCTGCCAGTTTTAGAATTAAATCATAAAACAATTGGGGGTTGTCTAAGTTTGGGCTATATAAGGATTGCCCTGTTTGTATTTATTACACAATCTATCAAAATTAATCTGCCAGATCTTCAGTATAATTTAACTGACATCTGAGGTTTTTATTGACAAGCAAAGCTACACCTCTAGCTTTGGATAAAAAGGAAGAATAAAATACATGACCAACTCAATCCCTGCGCAACTTTAAATGTTCTATATAAGTGAGATGGGTCTCTTGAATAAAGGCTTTACTGAGGCCCGGTTTCAAAATCCTTCCAACTTTGGATGTTCTTTTGAAGATTACTTAAAGGAATTTAAATAAATTTTTCTGCAAGAATCTGACAAGACTGTGGTGGAAAATTACTATACAGGTAAAAGCCAGTAAATTAGAATATTTTGAAAAACTTGATTTATTTCAGTAATTGCATTCAAAAGGTGTAACTTGTACATCATATTTATTCATTGCACACAGACTGATGCATTCAAATGTTTATTTCATTTAATTTTGATGATTTGAAGTGGCAACAAATGAAAATCCAAAATTCCGTGTGTCACAAAATTAGAATATTGTGTAAGGGTTAAATTTTGAAGACACCTGGTGCCACAAACTAATCAGCTGATTAACTCAAAACACCTGCAAAGGGCTTTAAATGGTCTCTCAGTCCAGTTCTGAAGCCTACACAAACATGGGGAAGACTTCAGATTTGACAGCTGTCCAAAAGGCGAACATTGCACAAGGAGGGAAAGACACAAAAGGTTATTGCTGAAGAGGCTGGCTGTTCTCAGAGCTCTGTGTCCAAACACATTAATAGAGAGGCAAAGGGAAGGAAAAACTGTGGTCAGAAAAAGTGTACAAGCGATAGGGATCACCGCGCCCTAGTCAAGATTGTGAAAAAAAAACCCATTCAAAAATGTGAGGGAGATTCACAAGGAGTGGACAGCTGCTGGAGTCAGTGCTTCAAGATCCACCACCAAGAGACGCTTGAAAGACATGGGTTTCAACTGCCGCATACCTCGTGTCAAGCCACTGTTGACCAAGAAACAGCGCGAAAAGCGTCTCACCTGGGCTAAGGAAAAAAAGAGCTGGACTGCTGCTGAGTGGTCCAAAGTCATGTTTTCTGACGAAAGCAAATTTTGCATTTCCTTTGGAAATCGAGGTCCCAGAGTCTGGAGGAAGACAGGAGAGGCCCAGGATCCACGTTGCCTGAAGTCTAGTGTAAAGTTTCCACCATCAGTGATGGTTTGGGGTGCCATGTCATCTGCTGGTGTCAGTCCACTCTGTTTCCTGAGATCCAGGGTCAACGCAGCCGTCTACCAGCAAGTTTTAGAGCACTTCATGCTTCCTGCTGCTGACCTGCTCTATGGAGATGGAGATTTCAGGTTCCAACAGGACTTGGCGCCTGCACACAGCGCAAAATCTACCCGTGCCTGGTTTACGGACCATGGTATTTCTGTTCTAAACTGGCCAGCCAACTCCCCTGACCTTAGCCCCATAGAAAATCTGTGGGGTATTGTGAAAAGGAAGATGCAGAATGCCAGACCCAAAAACGCAGAAGAGTTGAAGGCCACTATCAGAGCAACCTGGGCTCTCATAACACCTGAGCAGTGCCAGAAACTCATCGACTCCATGCCACGCCGCATTAATGCAGTAATTGAGGCAAAAGGAGCTCCAACCAAGTATTGAGTATTGTACATGCTCATATTTTTCATTTTCATACTTTTCAGTTGGCCAACATTTCTAAAAAAATCCCTTTTTTGTATTAGCCTTAAGTAATATTCTAATTTTGTGACACACGGAATTTTGGATTTTCATTTGTTGCCACTTCAAATCATCAAAATTAAATGAAATAAACATTTGAATGCATCAGTCTGTGTGCAATGAATAAATATAATGTACAAGTTACACCTTTTGAATGCAATTACTGAAATAAATCAAGTTTTTCAAAAATATTCTAATTTACTGGCTTTTACCTGTAAGTTACATCTGACCTTCAGTCTCATCTGACTTTCCGACTAATCTATACGAGACCTCACCTCTACTCTCACCTACCTCTAGTGTTCCGACGTGCCTGGTTCATCAGCCCACAGCGAAGAACCACACATTCTATCATTATTGTCAAACTATCTTTGTCTGATGTCCTAGTCTCCTAGGTGTGTTCTGTATGTGGGTCTAGCTCCTAGCTCCCAACATGACAAAGATAATTTGATGAGTCTTGCAACTTATGTACTTTTTTTGTTTTCCTGTTGTTGTTTTTTTTTACTGTGTGCTGTAGCTGATATCCTCTCCACATTAAAGCACTGAAAATCCTGCTGGAAGTTGTGGAGATTCAATTATTCAGATTGTCATCTTTAAGCATGGTGTTAAATGTTGGTTTCTGTGCTCAACAAAATTATCAGAGATTTTTATCAGTTGCTTTGACCAAGAAGATAAAGAAAATCCCAGAAGTCTATTTTTCCAGATTTCTAAAACAATTCAGTCCAATTCCAAGTGCAAGTGGTATAAAAGGAAAAGCTTCTCTTAACGGGCGTGCCTTGGGGGTTTACCTGCTGCAGGCTTCTCAGTCTGACCAGGCCAACAGCTGAAGTCTTCAGCTGTTGAAGTGGGGTTTGATGTTTGGATGCTAGGTGGTTAGAGACTGACATATTCACCTCAAGACCAGCTTAAACATTGCCCTTGTTGATCTGCTTTGGACCAGCCCATCATACACACGAGATTCAAACCCTTTGAACAAAGAGCTGGTTCGGGCTGTGCGAGGTAAGCTCGATGGCGACAAACAGTGTATTGTGTGATTTTACTGTGGAAAATCTGATATGTTTTGTTCCTAGACCTCCAAGAATGTATTCGGTTACATTTGTACTGTATGCATGTGTGCGGATTTTGTTTAGTGTTTCTGATCAGAGTAGATCACTGACACAAAAGTGAAATTATGTAGCCAGCAAATATATTACAGTGATATCAGTAAATGCTATTCATATGTTTAGGTGCACCAGTCCATACATCAAGCCAGCTGTCCAGCAAAGTGTCTGCCTCAACTTCAAAGGGAGCATCAGTGCAATCTGGAAACTTCTGCAGGTCTGACTGAAGCCGCTTGCAAGCACCTTTCATCTCTTCTATCTTCTCACCAAGACCAGCCAACTCTTCCTTCATATCACACACCTGCAGGAAGGAACACAACGCAGTTATCTTCAGAATGGTGCAAAATAATTTATGCATTACTAGAACTGATGGACTCACCTTTTCCATACTTCTCTGCAAGTTTTCTTTGCCGATATAAGAAGCCTGATCGTTGATGGTCTGCTCAGCTTTCTGAATAGTGGTGCTCAGGTAGCTGCGACAGGTCTGTAACTTCTTCAGAAGCTCCAGCAGAACATTGCACTGCTTCTTCCTGCAAAAACAAACACAGCAAAGGGTTTTGCAATTACATTACATTCAACCAAATGTGTGATCAGAAATGTACGTAACCTAGAAGAGCATAGAGAAATGTAAAAAAAACTTGAACTTTAATACCATGTACCAAAGATTTTTCCTTCAGTTTATCAGCTTCAAGTCATTGAAAAAAAAGTAACGTTTTTTGGGTCCCCCAAAAAACTTGGGCCAGGTGTGTCTACTAGTCCTGCAAGACCTTTCTGATGCCCCTTTTCCACTGGCTCTACTTCAGCAGCCCCCCTCTACTCTACCCGGCCTTGCTCTACTCAACTCCAACGTTTCAGCTGGGGTGACATCTCATGGTAGTCGGGGGTATTGAGCCCCACCTCCAGGCATCCTAGCCATGTGCTGTGCTTCATAATTGTGTGAATATTATTTTTCCAAGACAAAAGAAGAGACTTTTTAATATCCTAATTGTGATTTTTCTGTTATTTCAAGAATAAGCCAAGTGTGAAGAATTTTGCTGCAGCGAATGCGGCGATAAGGACAGCTGAATTCCGCTGATTTTTGTATTCCAAGTTATAAAGCTTGTAGTATGTAACAGTCATTATACTGCTTGGTTCCTAGACATGAGTAGGTATCACCAGAAGGGGGCGCCTATTCCCTTTTTCTTTTGTTGTACTATTGTACAGAGTAAGAACTGTCTTCCATGTGGTGTAGAGGAGATCATCGGTGATGATGAGGTGCAGAGCGGTGAATTATCATTTCTTTTCTCATGTATGAGACTGTAATGTTAGTACCGTGGAGACCTGGCTTTACATGGACGAAGTGAAAATAAAGCGACAGTGTGGAAAACTTCAACAGTGCGTCCTGCTGTTTTGGGTTAGAGTGGCTAACCACCAGAGGTGGGGACTCGAGTCACATGACTTGGACTCGAGTCAGACTCGAGTCGTTAAAATCACGACTTGAGACTTGACTTGAAAAAATGCTCAAAGACTCGGACTTGACTTTGACTTTCATGCCATTGACTTGGGACTTGACTCGACTTGAAGCTGTTTACTTGAAAAGACTTGATATTTTTTACTCAAAGTCTTAAAATTTAAAATACATTATTTATAAAGTGGCGTCATTAATTAATGTCACTCATTCCGTATCAATATGCGCAGACCGTCACTATGGTTTTCCTCTCTCCTTATGTATGTATGTGTACGTAGCTGCAGCACAACCAATCAAATTAACAGGATTTGGACGTTTAAAAAACCGCGGCAAAGCTGCAGAGCTCAGGGAACGAAATACGAAATAACCGCTCGAATATGCTTCCGCGAGTAATTTCTTTTGGCTACGTAGATTATGAACTTTCGACTAAAAAACGAACTGCAACTTGCAAAACATGCAAGAAGAGAATATCGGATGGAGATGCCACGACGTCCAACTTTGTCCGGCATTTGAAGCTTCACAAAGATCGGTAGGTGGCGCTTTTCTTTTGCTGTAAGATAGTTGACGTTAGCTAACTTCGTGTTAGCATGTGCACTCCGGGTTAAATTGGTGATTATTTACCATAAATCCGGTCCTTCAAATGCCTCCACAAATAATGTGCACCGTGTTAGCTCAGGAAGCCGGTGGATAGTGAGCGGGGCTCCGGAACAGAAAGCAGATTCTGGACCTAAACACAGGGAACAGAGTCTCTCTGTCCCATCATGATGATGAGCCGGGTCTAGTATCATCTAAGGATGGTTGGTGTATTTGAAGACATCTACGTTGGGAAATTATATTGACAATATATTGTTTACTGCAGTCAGTGCATTAAGTCAACTGTTTTTGACTTAATGCACTGATCAGCGTGACTGTCACATGTCGCACAGAACCCATTTCCAAGTAGTATAGCTTTGCTGGGAAAAAAAAAAAGACCAAATACAGTGACTGTCCCAAATAAATTTTGTGTTTAGAATATCTGTCCCATATTTACGGAGGACTGAAACTAACATACTTAGAAATAAAAGCAGAAAAATAAATGCACCAGACCTTCCTGAGTTTACTTGTGATAACTTCATTTATACTTATTTAATTTTTTGAAAACTATGATTGTTGTAGTGTTGATGTTTATTTATGAATAGAAGGAGTAAACTGAAGTCAAATGTAATTCATGAATGGCTGTAATTTATTTTCTGACATCTGTTTACTTCTGACAGATTTGAAGAATACCAGATGAATAAGAGTATCACAAATGAACCTCAACAGCCTTCCATATCACAATTTCTGGACACTCGTGCTGGGCAGTACAGTATGAATCATCCACAGCAGAAAGCCATTACAAATGCCTTACTACGTGACTTAATTATTGGTTGCAATCTGCCCCTGTCTATTGTGGAAAACAAGAGTTTTCGACACTTTCTGACAGTAGTCGACAGCAAATACAGCCCAATATGTCGCAGAACAATGACATCAAAAATAGAAGATCTTGCTGCTGAGAAACATTTGATGTTAAAAACCCAGCTGAGCCAGACTGATCATGTTTCAGTGACAGTGGACATTTGGTCAGACCGAAAGATGAGGGGTTTCCTTGGCATCACTGTGCACTGGATACAAAAAGGAATTGAGAGGCTCGAGGTAAAATCAAAACTGTTGGCCTTTGAGCGCTTCAAAGGCTCGCACACAGGTGAAAGAATCTGTGAAAAGTTTGAAGCTGTATGCGATGAATACAACATCAAAGATAAGCTAGATTACATTATAAGTGACAATGCTGCCAATATGCGAAAAGCATTCACTGTATGCTTTCCCACTGACCAAGGTGAGGAACCTGATGATAATCATCGTCTTGACGACCCAGAGCTCTGGCATGACTTACCCTTGGAAGATCAGGAAACAGTCGGTGCTTCTTTGGGAAAGAAACATCGCCTGCAATGTTTTGCTCACACACTTCAGCTGGTGGTGAGAGATGGCCTGACAGAGACCAAAGTGGCATCTCCTGCCCTTTCAAAGCTATCTAAGCTCAGCTCACTGCTGCACACAAGCACAACATTGAAAGATGTGTTTGAAGCTGAATTTGGTGAACGGAAAAGCATTCCTGCTTCTGTAATCACAAGATGGAATTCAACAGTGAGACAAGTGAAGGCGGTTCTTCAATGTGAACATCTAAAACTCTGTGCTATTCTTGAAAAGGCCGGGCACAAGAAGTTGTTGTTCACAATACGAGAGTGGAACTTGTTGAAGGAGATGGTGGACATCTTGAAACCGTTTGAAGAAGCAACTGATTTGACACAAGGTGAGAAAATAGTCACGATCAGTGCTGTTGTTCCATCCGTGCTGTCCCTCAATCACCACCTTGAGAAACTGAAGCCGCAAGTCCGTTTCCTGAATGGTCTGGTCAGCAGTCTCCAGGCATCTTTGAACAAAAGATTTCTTGGAATTTTTATCAGTGTACAAATGGCGAGAGCAGAAGAAGGGATCACTGCACCCTTTTCAGATCCAGTGTACCTCAAAGCAGCTGCTTTGGATCCAGCGTTTTCTCTGTTGTGGGTGGAACACCATGTGTTGGGCAGTCAGGACATGAAGACAGAAGTGACACAAAAAGTTAAAGGTAAAGACTGTATTTGGTGTTCTTTTTCTGTATTATTTATTTATTGTCTAAAATTCTAATACAGGCTCTTTTGCCGCTGTTACTTGGATGTTTTCTCAGATCTGATCCTGGAAAATGCTGCAGATCCTGCAAAGTTGGAGCAACACGTGACTCCTGGTGATAAAGATCAAGAGGACTGTGAAGATGGAGGACTGTTTGCTGCTTATTGTAAGAGGCAGAAGAAGGATGTCCAGACAAGTCCAGCACTACAGCTAAGTCATTACCTCCATATTGCTGATGGACAGAACGCCCTCTTGTTCTGGGCAATGAACATGCACACTCTTCCTTCACTGTTTAATGTGGCCACCAGAGTTTTGGCAGTGCCTGCTTGCAGTGCTCCAGTGGAGCGTGTCTTCAGCTATGGTGGCATCATTTTACGTCCTCATCGTGCACAAATGACAGACAGAGTTTTGGCCAGTTTGGTCTTTTGCAAATGCAATGCAGAATAGTTAACTGAAATACAGTATCCTCAATTGCAGATTTCTGTTAATTGTTCAGTTGATATATTTGTTTTGTTTCTTATGTCACTCAAAACATGGACACATAAAAATACATGTTCACTCAGTGACCAGGTCAGAGAAAAGAGGAAAAAACTGCTGTTATGGTTCTTTGTATTGTGCTGTGGAAATGTCAGCATTTTCGTCTTTTTTTTATTGAATATCAAGTTTAACAGAACTGGGCAATAAAGTGGTCCAATTTAAAAATGTTTTTATACTTTGTGTTCAGCTACACATGTTCTATCATTTGAGATAAATACATATTTTAAAAAGAACAAATGGTCTATTATTTGAATTTTATGTACAATTGCAAATTATAAAAAAATAAAAACGACTCGAAATGACTTGAAATTAAAGGTTCCTGACTTGAGACTTGACTCGACTTTTGCCTTCTTTACTTGAGACTTGACTCGGACTTGAGGACAAAGACTTGAGACTTACTTGAGACTTGCAACACAGTGACTTGGTCACACCTCTGCTAACCACCATTGCTAACTCCTTCTCCAACCTCTCACCGCACCGTCACAAGTACAGTGCCAAATATATGTACTAATTTTAGCCAGGTTGTTGCAAATAACTTGTTGGTGTTGGAATTGTTGCATGCTGGTGTAACCCACATAAAGTGGGTATGCCTCTTTAAGAAACTGAGGTTAAGGAGGCTGGTGGTCTACTTGGCCAATGGGAAGCATAGTTCCCAAAGTGTATGAACCAATCAGAATGCAGACTGCCGTTGTGGGTCTCGCCCTTCTCTCCCAGGTCTGCAGCACTGTTGGTTTGCGGGAGAGATTCGACGTACTGAGACTGCTGAGCTGCGCAGCATAAGAGTATGTATTGAGACAGTTAACGTATTATATACAAACTGTATTATATACGAACTGCAAACAAACTCTTTGTGTAAACAGATTTGCTGTTTGATCATCCAACTTCTTAGCTGGAAAACATTGGAGTATAAAGACTGAACTTCAGTTACTGCCGTTGGAGCCGTTAGCTCTTTCTGGCAGTTGGTTTGCCTTATTCTCCGTCCAGCTAGAGGTAAAATTTAACTATAATATATTTCACTTTCTTATATTATTGAGGTTAAAACAAAACAAAAAATGCTTGTTACACTATCTAGTGCCCCACGCATCCAGACTGGGAGCCTCTATACAGTTGTCCCAAACGTTTCGCATTGAGATTGGTGAGCATATCCTGAGCCTTTCATTTGGGTTTTTGTCTTTTTTTCACATTGTTGTTAAAAAATAGCCTTTATTTGAATTATTCAATTGTAAACCTTTGATGAGTTCGAGTAAAATTTAATGTTTTATTATTGTGTTTGAAAAAGGATTAAAGCTAGAACAGCTTAATAAAAATCCTATATTTCTGCTGGTCCTGTCTGTTGACAGGTCAGGTTTTTTTTGTTTTGCTGGATTGTTCCTGAGGTGGATTCATCCGATGACCTTGATGGCGAGCCTTCCCACCTGGACATAGAGAAAGAACCGGATTTCGTCTTTCCTATTTGAAGTCCTGCTGCACCCTGCGGTGTGGTAGGCGTGTTAACACTCATCTTCACACACAGTTGCTTATGTGTGAGACCACTGACTGACATTTTTCATTCTTATTATTTTATCTTGGAATTTTGGACATTACCTTTTGGACCGGTTTTAATTTCAGACATAACAAACTGCTGTGGTGGAAATTCTTCTCCTGTGAATGATGTTGAGTTAAATCTGAATTGGAAAGTAATTTGATTAATCTTTTGACTAATACATTTTAGAGTACGGATTACCAGGGTGCACCCAACAGATTTGAAATTGAGAGTTAGCACTTGGCCAAGTATTATTGTTATTAATTGTATGTTTATAATTGTGTGTCTTGTAAATCTGTCAATGTTATGTTTTATGTCACTAAAGCCAGTTATTCGTTAAATCCATCCAACTGCCTTTGTGTGTCATTTAAACACCCCACCGTGCTCCGATAGCTGAACCTATTGGCCCATTTACCTAAAATATACACTATACCCTTCTCTACGGTGTTACAGAAAAAGCTTTGTTGGTGTTGGAATTGTTGCATACTGGCACCACACATTAATGTATTTCAATGTGTTTTTAGATGTTTGTAAACTGTCGCTGCACACCGTCAGTGTGGGCATTCCTGGGGGCCTGCAGTACTGGGATGCCAGTGTCCACCTTCACGTACTCCCAATATTGTTGTTTACCTTCAGGATGTTTAGAGACCTTCACCTTTCTGAAGAAGGGATCACAGGTGCCCAATGCGCTGATTAAATACTTGCTAATTTTAAAAAATGTGACTGATGTTCTTACAGAATTGAAGTGCAGGCATGCATCTGAATGCCTGCACTTCAGATGCATGCCAGCCCCCGACAGCTGTGTCGGGGCTCTGGGGCAACTATCCAAGGCTTTCCATTCGTCAACAAACACAACTCATTCCTCATTGCTGAATCAAGCTGCCTCTGAATATTGAAGTCTGTTGCACAGAAAAGCCAGCATCTCATTGTTCTACACTTGCTTGTAGATTTTGAGGATTCAATTGCTTCCTTCTTGTAGCAAGTTTCAAGAATGGTATCTTGTTTTTCTTTGATCCTTTCTCTTACATCTGTCCATGCCCACGGACAAGCAGTGAACAACAGCATGTTTACATTACATTGAAATACCTGGTCAGCCTTGGCAGACTACTCCAGAGCAGGGACCAAAAAAACAGGTACCACCCTGGGAAAAAACACTAGTGGAAATGCTTGCAAAGCAGACCGAGTAGAGTGGAGCCTGGTCCAGTAGAGCCAGTAGAAAAAGGAACATAACATCTGGTCCAGAATATACAACAGCCCATCCTACATCCTACTCTAAAAAGGGTTTTTCGCTGTAGTTCATGTTATGGACTTATTTACATCAATCTCATTTAATTCATTTGGTTTAGTGATGACAACTTACTTTTTTGTGTTCAATTAACCAACTTAAATTAACTTGAAAGGAACCTTTTACTTTAACTTTACTTGAAACTTTAACTCAGGACTGAGTTCAATGCCAGTTTCATATTCTATGTCTGACCAACTCAATATATTATGATCATCCAACTCAATTCATTAAGCTTATCCACCTCAACTTACTAAGTTTAGTAAATTGTGGCGCAGGGGTAGAGCATAACTCACATAAGGAGACGTTAGTCCTTGACATGGCCGTCGCAGGTTCGATTCCAACCTGATAACCTTTGCTGTACATCGGAAGATGTACAGCAAATTTTTTAAGTTAAATCTTATTTTTTAAGTTAAACCAACTTAATATAGTAAGTCAGATAATATTAATTGAAATACTTGTTACTAATTGAAACAATTCAATTAGATTGGTTCAACTATTTTCTTTTTTAAGTGTACAGGATCTTTGAAAAACTAAAATAACATCTTAAAACATACGTTTAAAAGTACAATGTGAGTGATAATGCAATTTTAGATATTTTAGTTTTTTAGTTTGGAACAACTTCAAAGTTTGAGTTGACATTCTGTAGAATTAAGCAAAAGAGATTTGAATTATGTATTAAAAATAGACTGACTTAATTCTATTGTCATTGCACAAAGAAACATAAGTAAAATTGGCAATGAAATGTTCTCACTTGACCACCGGAGAATACACAAAAACACAAGTATGCTTATAATTAAATAATATACAAATAATAATTGCTATTTTCAAACAGTCTCAGACAGTCTTCATGATGGAATTGTTCAGCAATCTGATGGCCAGTGGGAGACAACTATTTCTGAGTCTGGCTGGCGGATGCTACAGACTCTCCTCCCAGATGGCAAGCGTCTCTTTTTTGGAGCTTTTCTTTGCACATCTTCCAGATCTATAATATCTGGTCAATCGCTCTTTCAATGCAATTGATCAAATTTTCTCACTGAGAAGACTGGGCACAGGAGAGCCCTCTTGTCCTACAGGAACATACCTGGCGGGACACACTGTTGATTTATTCGTGATAACAGGATTTCTGCTGTTTGGAGCTTGAGGGTACCTGTAATATATTGACAGATTTGTGACGGATAGACCCAACTAGCAAACACCCAGACTGTTATGCTGTGGAACAGAGACACAAGTTGGATGGGAGTTTTGCTGAGACTCGCAGCCCTGCTAAGGACTCTAATACTCACTGGTGGGATGAAATCAATCTTGGAGAAGTTGCTAGCTTTGGCTCAGTGGAACGGCCAAACTAATTTGGATGATTGGGATGAACAGAGAAAGGAGGACTGCATATTTCAAATATCCTCCAAGCAGTGATGTCAGTAATGCATTACATAGTAAGGCTTTGCATAGTAACACATTACTGACGTTGAACCACTTTTTCAGTAACACGTTGCTATTTCAAATCCACTTAATAGTGTGTTACTATTTTCTTTTGTAATTTAATCTTATTTCTTCTTCGCATCTTGGGGAGTAACCACTGTTTCTATGTGAGTGTTATCAGCAGCGACAGAAACATAAACAATGGAGGGAAGAGGGAGATGCGCATTTTGTTGCTAGAAAACCAGGAACTATTTTGAGTTTCGCTCTCCAAGTCCTATTATAAGCAGCTTTGGACTTGTTTTTTTCTAAAGTCACTTGCAGATTTAATGAGTCGAGGGTTGCTGTTTTGGGGCTTGCAAATAAGCAGACATAAGTCTGGCATCCAATTAGTTTTAGTCAGGCTCTCCATCATTTCCCGGATGGTCCGTCCCGCTGTGTCTTAGTTAATGTTAATTAATATATTACCTCTGAATTACGTCGAGCTTCGCGTTGTGCTCCAGAAAACTGCAAACATTGAGACTAATTTGAACAGCGCAATGAACATTAAAACAGCCACGAAGGAACATGACCGCAAGTTGAGTAACTAAACGTCATTATAATTATTAATATTAAGATAAGTGTCACAAATCTGTGCAGCCATCTGAGCTGTAGACAGCAAACACAGGGCCGTAAAGCACAACCTGGACGCTGAGGCGGGGGGAAGGGGATTTAAAATCCTATTTATAGTTTTCCAAACAATAGACACACACAAAAACACGCACAAATTATTAAAGTTTTTTTTGTACTGTTGTAACCATTAAACAATCTCCCCTTCAGTTCAACCTTATAAGTGGGGATATATTGTTGATGTTACTATTATAAGATAATTTGCAATTAAGTATTGGCAAAGATCAATGTAATTTTCACAGGAGGTGGAGCGTTATTATTTGCTGCTGCAAGTAACTAAAAAAGTTACTTTTAATGTAACTTAGTTACTTTCCAAATCAAGTAATCAGTAATCTAACTAAGTTACTTTTTCAAGGAGTAATCAGTAATCCAATTAAAATTACTTTTTCAAAGTAACTATGCCATCACTGCCTCCAAGATATGTAAACATAACACTCATTCCCACTTCACCCCCTTCTCTTATCCTCCACGTGAATGTGAGCAGAGTATTGCTGGGATACTGAGCAACACGGTTCATGGCCATACGAATGCAATACACTTACACAACAAACACATACATTCCGTGACATCACCACCTTTCACTCATGTCTACTTTATCTGAATGTTGCTATGTGCATACTTCCCTAATGTGTCTTTTCCTCTTTTTATTTAGTTACTTTTTAGAAACTGTGGAGTAGTCACTATAAACCCAGAAAAGGAACAAACTTAGAATCTAGAGCAGGGGTCCCCAAACTTTCTCCTGTGAGGGCCACATAACTTGTCCCTTCTCTGATGGGGGGCCGGGGTCAGTTTGTAACAGAAAAAGTGTGACGATTGTAAGAGTGCTAAACATAAAAATGTATTGTTTTTCAGAAAGCACAATCAAATAACCTTTTCTGGATTCTTCAGAGAACAAAAGTTAGGAAATAACACTATTTATGAAATAAATAATAACCAAATAACACTGGGTTCTCCACATAAAAAAAAGGGTTAGGGTCAATTATATGCATGTATAAAATAGTTACTAACTAGTAGTTAATAATAAATAAAGTTCATTACTAACATTTATTTTATTGCAAAAGTCCAACTTATCAAATAAAAATGCACATATATGAAAATACTCTGGTATTGTTCAGGGGGCCGGACCAAATGTGGAGGCGGGCCGCATCTGGCCCGCGGGCCGTAGTTTGGGGACCACTGATCTAGAGAAACGACTCTAAATTGTGAATTACTCACTATTTATACCATACTATACTTTTTAGATTATTGTGGTTTATTAATATTTTTAGAAATTGTGGAGTACTTATTACTTTAGACCACTCTATAGCTTATTTTTTAAAATACATTTAGACCAATATTATACTTTTTAGATTATTATGCTGAGAGACTCCTATTCTTCCAATTGAGAAAAAGAATTAGAATGAATTTAGAATCAAGAAGGTGCAAGATGAGAGAGAGTACCACTTTGGTTAGAATTGAACTTATGCAGACGTAAACCTGCTAGTTTGCAAAGGGCTTGTGTTTCACTGATGAGCTCTTGAGCCTCTGACTGATGGGCTTAGAAGGGGGTCAATGATGGGAGGCAGAATATGACTTCAGGAATCCAACCCTTTATCACGTCTGATGAGAGCTGGAGAAGGCGGGCCTGTACTCAACTCTTGTTGAATATGATGTATGCGAGAATATATAGAATGGTGCCCAGTAGATTATACAGTAGGCTGCGCAGTCATTGTTGACTCATGGTTGCTAAAAACTTTACAAGACCGACTAATTTTAGTGACATAGTGGGTGTAAAATATTGAATACAATGTTGTGCTACATGACTGGCTTTATTTATATTTAACTTTATAACACACAAAATTACAAGTGGATCGTCCATATTGTCTCCAAGTGTATTCTGGGTAAAGCTTGTCACCAGCCGTCCACCAACATCATCATCAGTCACTTGGCAACAGATGGCAAACTAGATAGAGCATTTTTACGGACTAAGTTAACATGAGTGGAGCTCCGTGGAGAGGCAAAGTGAAAAGGATAGAAAAAATAGAGCAAGGAAAAGCGAAAAACTGGACGCATATTTTGTTCCTCGTCTTGGAGATGAACCGGACTCTTTTCTTGGCAGCGATTCAGACCCGTCAAAACTGCCAGCCCAGCGAAGGAGCCGGACTGGTTACAGGTAGCAACAGGCACTTGCAGAGGGAGGGACGAGGGGGGCTTGAGCCCCTGCCCTTTTTATCCTTGATGCCCCTAGTGCCCTTTTGGAGTTTGTTTTTTTTTTCAAAAAAATTTTTATTTTTTATCTGTATGTCAGAAGGCCTGTTTGTGCCCCTCAGCAATAATATTTATCTAAATATAATATAATAATTTAGTAAAAATAAACTAGTCTGGTTGCCCTCAGTCTAATAATGACTCTCAGAGCCTCCATGTTGTTCAGACTCCGGGTCCATGGTGAGGAGGAGGGGACGGATCTGTGTCCTTTAACTATCCAATTATGGGCAAGAATATTTTTTCATACACTGATTTGTGAATAAAAACGTAGGTCTGATGCTGACGTTAGAAAAACTGTTTCTATTTATACTTTTATAATCATCCTTGCAATAGTGGGGAAAAAACTTGCCTCACCACTAAACACAGAAATGTTTCGGCTGCAGAAAAACCTTTTGACTTTAACTTCATCATTCTGCTAAAGGCCCGGTTCACTACAGGCAGTCTAAGTCGGTCCACTGACAGATATAAAGAATATCTGTCTTTATATCAGACATCCTGATATGAGACATGGTACCTACTGTCACCGTGAGTCGCAACGCAGATCAAAGCCCCGGTGCCACCTGGTACCACCTGGTACCGGGTTGTACCACCTGCTGACTGTTCGCTCTGCTTCTCCTTAACGTTTCTACCAGGCGGTTTAAAGCCGCTGCTGACGGGATCTGGGCTGGAGGTTCGCGGCTGTAAATAGAAGTTATTGCAGAACCTCAAGTGTTAAAGGAAGATTCGGCCCAGAGCATTTAGAGTTCACAAAATAAACATCAGAGAAAATATTGTAGCAATAATTAGAACCGCAGCAAAAAGCCAAACATGCCACAATGAAATGAACCAAAACGTCCCCAAAGCATCGGGGGACTGACATAGGGGCCACCGGGGGATTAAAGGTAGATTCCAGGTAGATTCCAGAGATGCGCATTGCAGCAGCTGTTCCTCCAGGGCCGGCCCAAGGTAATATGGGGCCTTAGACAGAACCCCCCTCCGGAACCCGTCCTACTAAGACCCTCAGAATCGATAACATGTTTAAATATAGATAAGGTGAAGTCTGTGAGAGGGAGACCAGGTTTATTGGCAGAGTTTAAAATCAATCACTGATTATTGGTTATTTGCTGTGATGTATTTGTGAACAAACCCAATTCAAACACAAAGATTACACCATATTGTAGCCATGGTAACACAACAATCAAACTTTCAAGATGATTCTTTAAACTTTTACAAAGTAAACTTCCTAATTAAATCCTAAATGTACTATTTATTTTTCTCACCTGAATGCATTAAATAAAATGTAATAACATTGTCATTCTCTATAAAATATGCTACAGGTTTAGATCTATGGTCTGTGTTACAATTAAACCATTTCTAGGGGCCCCTGAGTGTCTGGAGGCCCCTTTATGTCTGGAGGCCCCTGAATGGCCCCTACCAGCAGCTACTGAGTTTTCTTTGCTTTGATATTTCAGTCTTATAATTCTAGGTCTCAGAGGTGCTAATACCAAACTATTATATAGAGTTAACCCCTTTGAGTTTTTTTTATCTATAAATCAGGTTGTTCTAGAGGTTAAATAGATATTATTAGGGCTTAATTAGTAAAATGGCAGCAAATTAGCTTATTTCATAACTTTATAACCAGAGACCTTCTCTCCTCTGATTTGTTTAACAGCAACAGTCTCAGATCAGCTCAGCCCTCCAGGACTGTCAGCAGCAGAAACAGAAACTTTATACCTGTTGGGGAAAATATAGACTAGATTTGCTTTGCATTTCCCTGCATGATGGCAATGATATAGTAGGATCCAATTAGATTCTTGATTAATATGGGTTGTTGCTGTGTTGTTGTACTGTGTTTTCGTTCAACGTGCCCCTTTTTTAAATTTGATGTCCTGCCCCTTCATAGGTCTCTGCACGGCCCTGGGTAGCAACTCTGAAATTATTCACAAAGTGTGAGTTAACTGTAAATTGTATCAGCCCAGCCGCCTAGTTTCCATCCCCTTTTCTCTCTGTTGGTGGTCCAGCGGTGATGTCAGGGACTGAAAGCTGAGTTATAGTCGCTTTTAACAGTTCGGGTTGAGCGCGTTTTTGAGCCAAGACAGAAGTATGTTGTTTATATTTAAGGTTTACATTATAGCCGCCTGGAAGAGCATCTTCCAGATTGTACAGTTTGTGTGAACAGCAGCGTGCACGATCCACACCCAGTTACAAACCTCTAGAGGTGCACGCTGTGCATGCGGTGCGTGCCTCTGCGTACCTGCTTCAACGCGCGCTACTGCGTGCTCGGTTCAACAAGTTAACCAGGCTTCAGGCTCTGAGACAGTGGCGATTCTAGCCCTGTTTAGGGGTGCTTTAGCACCGCGACGCTGCCGTCACGGTTGCCTAGACACTATGCAGCCTCAGTGAGGTGCTATCAACCCGCGTATTTTTAAAACATCCTCTACCCGATTCCATGTCCTTAGAAGCAAAAGTGTTTGTTTTTGTTTTTTTAATGGAGACACTTAAAAAAGAATTAAACAAAAACAGAGCAATATTTTCTCATTTAATATTGTGAACCAAAGAGATGCTTGTGTCTCCGAAGATTCAGGTTGCAGATCCCTGATCTAGCAGATGGAAAGTATGATCCTATCTCGACAGAAAAAGTTAAAACTTTTAGTTTTACACACGGGCTGTAAATTTGGTGTATAACCAGCCTCGAAAGAAAACAGTAAAGACCATTATATATATATTTTTTAACCAGCTAAGAGAGGCCAGACTTGTATCATCAGCACCTTTATTCAGCTGACAATTTGCAATGCAAAATATTATGCTTAGTGATTTTTTGCAATGGGCAATTTAAAATGGCAATGCAGTACTTAATTTAGAATTATTTTTATATTTATGAGTGGAAATTCATAAATATATTGGACAGTAATGGCTTTATTTATTTTAAGAGTATTGTGTACTTCAGTACAAAATGTATGTGTGCAAAATATTTGGATAAATAATGGGTTAGTCTGATCCTGGTCCTTAGCCTTGTTAATTACTCTTAATGGTCTTTTTTGAAGTTTGATTAGTGACTGTTGTGTTGTTTTGTAATTAATTTCCCAAATCTCCCTGGAGTCACTTAAATAATGTCAAACTAAAGAACAGCACAGAATGTTAGGCTGTTTCTTTGCAAAGAAAAAGGTGCTTTGTCTTGAAACTATGACAGACCCACTACATGAACTGTGAACTGAAATAGTAAAACCCTGATTCATAATGTCCACTTTTCCATAGATTGACATGCATTCTTGTAAAAAAGGCCAACAGCTACATAACCTTCAGATAAAAATAAGGGTAATACAATTTCTAAGTATGATTTTCAAATAAAGTTCAGGTTAAGGACTCATTTTCAATAGTCATTAACCTGAACTTCTACCTTGATAATAAACTGGTTTTAGGTTTATTAATCCTATGAATTTAGTAAAATGTTCTTCAAATGACTGGAAGTGCATAGTTTTGAGTAGATTTTATTTTAATTTCCGGGAGAGCAGACCACACTAGGACTGTGTCACTCCACAGCTGCTTGTGTCTCATTAATGTTAGCAGATGTTGGCAGGTGTGATGTGGTCTAGAGATTCTATTTCAAACTGAGTTTATACAACTCTGGAAAAAATTAAAAGTTTCTCTGATTTTACTCTTTATAGGTATATGTTTGAGTAAAATGAATATTGTTTATTCTATGAATTACTGACAACATGTCTCTTAATTTTGTTTGTGAATGTATGTAAATAAGCAGTTAGATTTAGAAAACTGCACCAACAAATATCTTTTCATGGGTCTTAGCCTTACTGGGGGCTAAGCACCCCTAAAAGTCAGATCCTAGAATTGCCCTGGCTCTGAGATAAAATTGATAAAGTGTTAAAATAATCCGATCGCTATCCGTGGTTCTGAAATGATTTGAATTTGTGTTGTTTCATCATTAGTGACCAGTAGCCTGATGTTTCTGTTGTTCTCTTGTTTTGTTGTACTTCATGTCAGATGGATTTCAGAATGACATAGTCGCTCTCTGTGGTGATTGTAGTGGCACTCTGCGTCCCAAAAGTTCGTTGTACCACCTTTGCAGTTTGTCTAGCAACAAATATTTGAATCACTCGACTGAAACCAAGTCTTCTTTTATGATGTTTACTTAAAGAACTCCAAAAATACACTTACAGAAAAAATGAAAGGCTCGGTACAGATCGGTCAAAAAATTGTGTTGCTTCCACCGTATCCAACTGCAATCTGCCCTCACACATGCATACGGGCAATGTTAATGTTATGCATTACGTAGTGGAAGCCAAAATTACTTTTCACAATAAAAGTATCCCTTTATATTAACTAAGTTATACATTTTAGAAAATATACTCAAAATGAATTTCTTAAAATTAAATTAAGCATATTTATACATTTTTAATCTAAATTATTATTCTATATGAATTCCCCATTAACTGGCTCTTACATTACCCGGCCCCTAATTGGTTAGGCTGGAAAACGAAGCAATTATAAACTTAAAACACCAAGAGCCAAAATTCTTAAATAAAATGTCCACATATAAACTTGTCTTCTTCATTAGTCCTCTGGCGTAGCTTCCTGAAGCAGGCATAGCTTGTTCACAGGTCGCTCCAGCATGCTGGTATTGGTCTTCAACTTCACTCTTCTCACTGCTCCACTTGAGTCTGGCAGTGTTTCAACTACTCTTCCCATGACCCAAGAGTTGCGGGGGGAGGAACTGTCCACCAAAAGCACTACATCGCCTGCCATGAAGTTTCTTCTAGGCTTCAGCCATTTCTGTCGCTCCTGAAGAAGTGGAAGATACTCGCGTGTCCAACGAGCCCAGAATAAGTCTGCGAGATATTGGACTTGCTTCCACCTTCTTCTGGTGTAGATGTCATCTTCGCTGAAGACGCCTGGAGGCAGGGTTGGTTGAGCCTTCAGAAGTAGCAAATGGTTCGGGGTTAAAGGCTCAAGGTCATTGGCATCATCTGAAACACTTGTGAGCGGCCTACCATTGATTATACTCTCGACTTCACACATTACTGTATGTAGACCGTCGTCGTTCACTGACTGACCTTTCAGTAGGGAATTGAGAATTCTTCGTGCAGTACGAATTTGCCTTTCCCAAACCCCACCTTGATGAGAGGCAGCTGGGCTGTTGAATATCCACTTTATCCCCCTTGGTTGTAGAACTCTCTCTATTCTTTCATTATCCAACTGTTGGATGGCTTCCCTTAGCTCCCGTTCAGCCGCCACAAAATTTGTGCCATTGTCTGACCTCATGGTGGTAACTTGACCTCTCCTACATACAAAACGGCGGATGGCGTTTATGCAGGAGTCCGTATCAAGGCTGTCAGCAATTTCAATGTGCACAGCTCGGAGAGTGAGACACGTGAACATTACCCCGTATCTCTTGACAGTACCCCGGCCCCGTTTAACCTCAAACGGGCCGAAGTAATCAACGCCAGTGTTCGTGAAAGGAGGTTGGTCTGGAAGAAGGCGATCTTCAGGTAAGCTTGCCATCTTTTGCTCACCAACCTTGCCAGTCATCCGACGGCACACCATGCATTGACCGATGATCTTCCTGATTGCAGAATTGGCTTGTGGAATCCAATATTTCTGTCTTATTTGTGCCAACACATAATTGCGTCCACAGTGGCCTGTTCTTTGATGTACGTCCCTCAAGATCAAAGTGGCAACTTTGCAATGTTTAGAAAGAATCACTGGGTGTTTGGCACTTTCTGGCAGAGCAGACTTGTTAAGTCTTCCACCTACTCTTAAGGTGTCATCTTGAAGAATCGGGTCAAGTTTATACAGCACACTGTTGCGACTGAGCTGGCTTTCATTTCTCAGGACCTTGATTTCTTCCTCAAAGTGTTGTCTTTGACTGAACTGTATTATTTCTGTTTCAGCAGCGTCCAGATCATCCAAGGTGAGTATTGTCTTTTCAGTTTGAAATTTCTTCATATGTTGTTCTAACTTTTTTCTTTGTTTTTCAGGGTCAAGTTCGGTCTGACTGATTGTTCTTAATGCCTCTTTGCGTTCTTCTTTATGCTCCCTCAGAGCATCTTTTACCTTTACAATCCAAGCCACTGATCGTTTCAGTTTGTTCCAATCAGAGTGATAGGTAAGTAGCTGGTTCATTGGTGCCATAACTTCTTCAACTTTGACCGTGTGAACAGCGACTGTATTCTTGACCTCCGGGTCATCTTCTAGGCTTTCCTTCTTTCGCACAGGCTGTTCTGGCCAATCCTTTTCATTCAGCAGAAAGTCTGGTCCACTTATCCACATTCCTCCTTCGACCAAGCTCTTTGCCTTCAGGCCTCTGCTGGCTTGATCTGCAGGATTCTCATCTGTTCTGACATACATCCATTGTGAGGGCTTGGTTGCTTCTCGGATCATTGAAACTCTGTTAGCAACAAACGTTTTGAAACGTGCCGTGTCACTGTCAATGTATCTAAGCACCGTAGTGCTATCTGTCCAGAAAACAGATTGTTGCAGTAGTATTTGCAATTCTTCATGCAACATCTTGTCGACCTTTACTGCGACAACCGCCGCGGTCAACTCAAGCCTAGGGATTGTGACTTTCTTCAGTGGTGACACTCTTGCTTTTCCCATAAGGAAAGCACAGTGTTTCTCGCCATGTTCATTCTCAAGCAGTAGATAAGACACAGTGCCGTAGGCGTATTCTGAGGCATCCGAAAAATGATGCAACTGCGCTGAGGTAGTGCATCCAAAGTTGATGGGTTTCAAACATCTACTCACATGGAAGTTGGAGAGGTAGGTGACATCTTCAAGCCATCTGCTCCACCCTTCAGCATGCTTTCCATCAAGGTTTTCATCCCAGTCAAGATGTTCCTTACAGAGATCTTTCAACAAAAGTTTAGCAGGCAAAATAACCGGCGCCAGAAAGCCAAGAGGATCGTAGATGGAGTTGACGATTGACAAGATACCTCTTCTGGTCACTGGCTTGTCTTGCAGCTCTATCTTGTATAGGAAAGTATCCGATTCTGTGTCCCACTGCACACCAAGTGTTCTTTCCACTGGTAGAGTGTCGTGTCGTAAATCCAGGTCTCTGACTTCAGTGGCTCTGTGCTCTGCAGGTATTGATGTTAGCACTTTCCTGCTGTTGCTCATCCACTTTGTTAAGGTGAACCCTCCATTGCTACACAAAGCTTGAAGTTCCTTGACCAGTCTCACTGCATCGTTTTCTGTGGCTACACTTTTCAGGCAGTCGTCTACGTAGAAATGGCGCAGGACTGTTTGAACTGCGTCTGGAGATACAGCGTCCCTGTGATCCTCCGCAGTTCTTCTCAGTGCATATGAGGCCACACTTGGAGAAGAAGTAGCTCCAAAAAGATGCACTGTCATTCGGAATTCCTCCATGGGCTCGTCTAATCTGCCGTTGGGCCACCAAAGAAAGCGGAGTAAGTCCGCATCATGTTCTGGCACATTAACTTGATAGAACATTGACTCAATGTCTGCCATTACTGCTACAGGCTCCTCCCGGAATCTGAGGAGGACACCAACCAACGTATTGGTCAGATCGGGCCCCTGGAGCAACTCATGGTTCAGACACCGATCCTGGTATGAGGATGTGCAGTCAAATACCACCCGAAGCTTCTTCTTCTTTGGGTGATAGACTCCATGGTGCGGTATATAGAACACCCTGTTGTCCTCTCGGGTCAGTTGGTTTGTTGGAACCCGGACTGCGTAGCCCTTGGTAATGATTGCTTTCATGAAGTTCTTATAATCTTCAAAGAACTCAGGACTCTTCCTGAACTTCCTTTCCAAAGACGCAATGCGTTGCTCTGCCACACTACGATTGTTAGGCATCTGGAGCTTCTCATTACGGAGTGGCAATCCGACACAGTAATGCCCATTCTTAAAAACTGTTGTCTTTTCCACAGACCGCAGAAAAACTTTGTCTTCATGAGACAGCTCTTCCTTGTCCTCATAATTGCGTTCTGGGAAGTCAGTGTTGGATCAACAGGTTCTCTATCTCCACCAATGAGATTCTGTTCACAAATGAATGAGGTGTTTCATTCTCCGCTTCATTTCTCCTTACAGGTCCACTCACAACCCAGCCTATGGTCGTCTTGATGGCGTAAGGACCTCCATCCTGGCCGTTAATGATGCGCCAGGGCTTCATCGCTTTTGAACAGTTTGCTCCAATAAGTAGGCCTACATCAGCTTTTAACTCTGGCAAGTTCACTTCACTTAGGTAAGGCCACTGTTGGATATCAGACTGCTTGGGTATGTTTCCGGCATGAACAGGTATGCTGCTGTGAGTAAACACCTTGGGCAACTCTACGTACATACTGTCCTCCAGCCCACACACTTTGAGCTCTGTTAGTACCAAACTGTCCATGAGCTTCTGGTTTTCTGGTGCATCTTGACCCATGGTGCTGAGACGTATTTTGGTTGGTTTCCCTTTCACATTCAATTTCTTTTGCAGGTCTTCCGTGCAGAATGTTGCCGTGCTTCCCGGGTCTAGAAAGGCGTACGTTTCCACATACTGTTCACTATTCTTCGACTTGACTTTCACCGGTACTATCCACAGCACACAATCAGCTTCTCCGGCCCCTGTGAGGGCGCAAGACTCCTGTGTGATGGGAACCTCAGCAGCTAGCAACTCTTCAGCAGTAGCTCCATCATTCTTTCTTGGTGAGGCGGAACTGCCATCTTTTTCTTTGTGCAGAATATCAGGGTGCTTAAATCCACATTCTTTGCACTCTATTTTTCGTTTACAGGATTTACTGAGATGGCCAGGAATCAAGCAACTAAAACATAGACCCTTTGATTTCAGGAATTCCACTCGCTCTTGATGAGACTGGCCTTTGATCTTACTGCATGAAGCAAGAGCGTGCGACTGCTGACAGTACAGACAGGGTTTATCAAAGGCGTTCACCGCTTTTCCATTGCTAGCAGGCTTGACCTTGGCAGTTCTTTCTTGAGGCTCTTTGGATTCAGGAACAACATTGGTTGCAAAACTGCTTCCACGAAACTCCTTTTTCACGGCCTGCTTTCCTTTTTGGTTCATCTTAGCAGCTATGGGTGAGCGACTATCAGATATGTCACCAAAGAGAGGATCGATTGCTATTTTAGCTTGGCGGTCTATGAAGTTCACCAAATCAGTAAATCTGGCCCTGTGACCACGTTGTTCTTTGAGGTTGAAAGCTTCTGTTCGCCAACGTTCTTTCATTTTGTAAGGCAGTTTGGATATCAACGCGCGCAGATTGGTAGGATTATCCATCTCTTCCAAGAACTCAATATCTTCCATAGAGTTACGACATCCTATCAGGAACATTGCGTAAGCATTTAACGCTTTCCCATCCTCTGCTTTCACTTGTGGCCATTTGAGAGCTTTCTCCACATACGCACTGGCGATCCGAAGCTCATCTCCATAATGCTTATGCAGAAGTCGCTTGGCTTCTTTGTAGCCCTTGCATGGTGTCATATGAGCGCAACTACGAACGAGCTCTTGGGGCTCACCATCTGTGAACTGTTCCAAGAAGTATAGTTTATCTTGGTCATTGTCTGTTTTCTGCTCTATGGCATGTTCAAATGCTCTCATGAAGGACTTGAACTGCAGTGCATCACCTTTGAACACAGAAATGTCCTTTGTAGGTAGCTGCGAAAGCTGTTGTTGCTTTACTAGCAATTCAGTTATTGTGTTCTGCTTCTGCATGACTGACACAATGTCATTCCCTGTTTGTGTTCTAGAAGTTTGGTTTGAAACTGGCGGTGGTAGTTGTGGTATTTGTGTGCGCTGCACTTGTCTTGGTGCTTGAACATTCATTTTAGCATGTTGCGGTAGCGACATGCTAACTCTTTCCTTCTTTATGTTTCCACTTATTGATTTTTGCGCTGACACGTAACTACCTCTGTCATCTTCCAATGTTTCATACTCTTTAAGCACTTGTATTCTTGCTTGGCTTTCAGCTAATGTTGTCTCCAGTTCTAACTCTTCCTTTTCAGCTCTAATTCTCATTTCTTGGAATTCAAGCTCCCGTTTCTTTTTCAACGCTTCTTGACGTTTCATTAGAGCGGCATGCTCTGCTTCCTGACGGGCACGTGTGGACGATACACGTGAGGTGTTGGAAATGTTGCTTACATGAGAGTGTGCTTTAGCAACGTTACTGGCCCCTATCTGTGAAACACTGTCACTAGGCAAAACAGTATCTTCTTCTTCTGTCACTTGTTCAGTACGATCATCTAAGGGCAAGCTTTCCCTCTCTGTGGAATCATGCACTCCTGTCAGCCATCTCTTAGTTTCTTTCATGAAGCCTGTTATCTGATCCATTTTAGGTTCGTACCAATTGTTTTGGTCGTGAAATTTTTCATCTTCAGACAACAGACTGCAAACTTCAAAATTGAACCTATTAAACTCGTTTAGAGACTGTGCAAAATCACTCTCCATCGTAAGCTGAACACTTTCCACATTTTGAGCATCACACTTCAATGTCTCTATCTCTTTAATTTGTCTGGTTAGAATGGCTAACGTTCGTCTTCTTAATCCTATGAACCGTTGTAATCTCTCCTCAGCGCCCTTCTCAGTTAGCTTGCGCTCTCTCCCCTGTTCCAATTTATCCTCGCCACGCGTGTCAGCAGCTCCGTCAGCCATCTTATAATCGCGGAGTTAATGTGTAGTAAGCAGGCACAAAGTTTAAAGCACTTACTTCAAAGTTGCCTTTCTTCTCTAACTGAGTGCAAACAGACTGTTCATATTTCACAAAAGCTCCACATTGACCGAATCCGTTACCTACGTGCACGTGTCTCGGACAATTAACTGCATCCAGTGGAATTTTACTGACAGGCTTTAACTTCAATTTTCGTCAGAGCTCCTTCAATCATCCGTATGACGTCTTTTTCTTTACAATATTCAAATTTAAAGAAGCCTTTTCGTTACCTTTTCTAGGAGAATCATTCAAAGGGTTACCCATTTCAGTCCTTTTTTTTTTTTTTTTTTTTTTTTTTTCTTTTTCTCAGCGAGGCGCGAGCTTCTTTTTTCTTCAGCCGTGTTGTCCAGGCAAGAAGAAATGAGGCTCCATTAGCAAATTTTTTGACTTTATGTAGTGGCACTCTGCGTCCCAAAAGTTCGTTGTACCACCTTTGCAGTTTGTCTAGCAACAAATATTTGAATCACTCGACTGAAACCAAGTCTTCTTTTATGATGTTTACTTAAAGAACTCCAAAAATACACTTACAGAAAAAATGAAAGGCTCGGTACAGATCGGTCAAAAAATTGTGTTGCTTCCACCGTATCCAACTGCAATCTGCCCTCACACATGCATACGGGCAATGTTAATGTTATGCATTACGTAGTGGAAGCCAAAATTACTTTTCACAATAAAAGTATCCCTTTATATTAACTAAGTTATACATTTTAGAAAATATACTCAAAATGAATTTCTTAAAATTAAATTAAGCATATTTATACATTTTTAATCTAAATTATTATTCTATATGAATTCCCCATTAACTGGCTCTTACAGTGATGATACTTGTAAGTTCTGCTGTTGCGAGCATGTCTATGTTGTAAAGTTAAATTATCATGAGTTGTATTATTTGGGTATAGGGTCCGGTCATTAGAACCGCCCCCCTGTCCGACGCTGACTTGTTCCGCTAAAGATTTGTATCTTTTAAGTTAACTGAATGTAAGTTGTCATAACTAAAGCAAAATAAGTAAGTGACATTAGTGTAAAGTCCATAAAATTAACTATAGCCCAAGTACACTTTTTAATGTGTATTTGGGTGATCTGGTTGAGAACCAAGTGTTTGCTAATTACTGCTGGTAAGTCTGAAGGAGCTGAGTGAGGCAGTTTCAGAGGAGGGGCTCTATGGAAGCTCGGAAACGGCGGCTCCAAGGAAGATCGAATGGGGCGCTCAGTCCCCCCAAGCGTCTTGCACAGCTGAAAGTTTGCCATGGGAGATTAAAAGATTTTTCAAACATATATGAAGGCATCAAAGTTATAACATTATAACATGCAGCTCTAAAATGTTAATTTTACATAATACTGCACCTTTAAAAGAACATAATAATTCTCATCCGATTGACTGATCTGAATGGATGTACTGGACTACCTTGTCTGTGTTATAATGGTTTGGTAGGAAAATATGGTTTGTTGGATTTACACAGTTTATGATTTGTATTCTTGCCTTACCGGTCAAAGAAAGCTCTCTGAGTCTCTTCCCACTGCATTTCCAGGTCATGGAGGAGGTTCTCTTCTTCACCTTGAAGATCTTTCATTTCCCGGAGACTCTGAACCTCAGACTGTTGAACCTGTAGCTGGCCCTCCAAGTCTATCAGAGCACGAAGCCTAGAAGTGAAATAGGTTTTAGGAATGATGCAGGAAATTGAGGCTTTCATAACATAAGTGTGTTTATATGTAAATAAACAGCATTTTTCATCAGTAGAAAAACACATCTGAGGTACTTTCAGACACATTACATTCAGTTATGTCCACCACAAATCTAAGCTAAGCTATTCTCCAGTTAAGACGGTGAAAAATCATCTTCTGCAAGCAAATTCAATGTTGATGAATACTTTATTCTAGTACTTTATTTTCCGCACAGAGGAGACTAGCGTGAACGTGCAGGCTAGTAGCAGGGATCAGCAGATGAACAGCTAGGCATTGATATGTAGTTATTCATTTACATTTAAAAAATCTCTTGACATTGTAATGTTGCACTCTTTTTCTAAGTTATAAATAGCTAGTAAATTAACATAAAAGCAGCAACTGTGTTTAAATATTCAATGTTGGATAATTCTTGCTAACTATTGTGAAGGAAAAAACTAATTAACAATGTTTAATCATTTTAAATGTACACTTTATGATGTTTTTATTAAAGGTTTGCACTCAGTTGTAGCTCAACAGGAAATATGCTCTTCTGACCCTCCGCAAGTTAGAACAGGATGTTCAGTGGTTAGAGATTTCAGACATTCCTAAGGTAATGTTTACAGAAACTCAGTTGAAGTTCAGTTACGCAGTATCTGTTCAGCCACCCACAGAGAGACCTCTTTGGGAAAACACACTTCATGGAACAGAAAGAAAGCAGCGGTTATCAAATGGTCAATCCACTATGTTTTGCTAAGATAAACCTAAGGGCGTCTTGTCCACAGGAAACACAGAGCATATTTCTGTAGTTGGGGTGTGAATGTGCATGCAAACCTGCTCAACTGAAACATTGGCTCAGAGTTCTGAGAAATTGATGCACATGCTAGGTGTCAGACAGATGTTCCTATTTTAGCAAAGATGTTCCATCAGCAAACTTGATTCTCAGAAGCTTACATGTTTGAACAGAGGATTTTGCCATCTAGGGGATTAACTGACGGGTGGGTTACACCCTCCTACCCTGTTATCGCTCAACTTGTATGCTATAAGAAAGAATGTATCTGTAACTGATGTTCAGAACTCACTACAGCGTGCTGTGTGCTGTTCTCCATCTGCAGATGAAATAAAAGCTTTGCTCTTTGCCATTTGCCAGAGTCTCAGCCTGATCTGTTACCACACATTTCTTTTTTTTCCACAAACTTAGTGTCACAAACAGAATTCTTTGATGGTTCGTCCACTCGGTGGACCCCAGAAGAGGGCTGATCACCAGAGCCATCAGGCTTTTCCTCCATCTCCAACAGGCCTGTCTGAGAGCACGAGGGCTTTTCTGGATCCACCGAGGGTATCAGCCACGACAGAATAAAGACCCAAGGCTGACAGGAGAGCAACCGAGGCCTGAATTTAAGGTACAGTAGGTCAATAATTATTGACTGAGTTTTGTAGGTTAATCGGTGACATTAACTGAGTTTGTGCACAGGTCAGTGTTTACTGACTGAGGTAGGTCAATGTGTATTGACTGAGAGTAGGTTGACTTAGTTCAACTGAGGATAAATGTAGGCTGAATCTATTCAGCTGAGAGTAGGTTGAAGTCATTCAACTGAGTAGTGCATGAGATTTTTAATTAATTACTACGGGTTTTGTTTTTTTAAGAGTTTTAAGGTAGAGATTAATCATGAGAGGATTTTTCTCGAGTAATCACAATCCTACACTCCTGTAGGACCAGTGGCAGAATATATGAGTAGAACACACACAGATCAGGTGCTCCAGTTTGTGTCACAGTGGCATCATAAATTTGGATTTCCAGAAAATGGGTCTCTAGAAATGGAGGACATCGACAGGTTGGAAAAGGAACTAGTCAAACAAAGAGATAAAATAGATCAGATGAGAACGGTAAACAGACACATAGCGACAGCAATGATGGCACATGCAGATACATTCTCACTCTGGAAAAGAGAGAGCAGAAAACTACACCAACAACAACAGTCTAAATTAAAGATGGTACAAAGAGTAAAAAGTGTTAACACACCACATATTCCAGCATCTACACCCACAGCAGACACAACACCTTTTCCACCAGATAAGAAAAAAGGAAAGAAAGCTAAGAAATGTTCCTCTGCTTTTCCCCTTACATGTGGAGCGGCTGAGACCTTGCATTCAACGGCACCTCCAGCACTATCACCAGAATCAACTCAAGGTACAGTAGGTCAGTGGTTGGTCCAGTGGAGGTAAGGATGGGTAGAGACCCATCCTTACCTCCACTGGACCAACCACTGCCCTATGACCTAAAGAGTCTGCCAAGAACCAAAGCAAAGAACCCCAAAAGGAACTCTCACAACCCGTTTTGGAACATGGGGACCACGGATGACGACTCTTTCCAAGGATATGGCTGACAGGCTCCAGGGCAACCACCACAACAACAGGTCCAGCAACAGGACTTACAGCCTCCTCAAAGACCGGAGCCCAAAGAAGAGGAATCAGAGGAAGGGAACACTGACCCAGATGACCCAGAGGACAGCATGGGAGCAGCAGCTAAAGTAGGGACGAAGCCAAAGATTAAGGCCAAACCAGAGATTCCTAGTTCAGATACCAGACTAGGGACAAAATACAAGCCTGAAAATCTATCCACTGCACAGCTTCAAACCTACCCCATGATTGAGGTAGGAGGAGGAAACGGGCCTCAACTGGTGTACAGAATCTGGTCTCAGGTCGTGCTCATGGAACTGGCCAGGCAATCACTTCCTAAACCTGAACAAGGAGGGCACGTTATTTATGAAGCCATTTTGAACTTCGCCAAAACCACCAGACCCAGTCTGTTCAAGTTTAAAACAGTCATCACCGTCCTCTATGGCATTCCCATAGTAGCACAACTGGGCAACCTCTTCAATGTGGACACTTGTCTGGCCCATCCCAACTATGATGATGCACAGAATGCAGACTATAGAGCTGCCTCAGGACCCTCCTGCCCGCGATCAACGGCAAGTGAGATCATGCCGCTGTAGATCATGCAACCTACAACGGCATCAAAGAATGTATACAACGCAAAAAAGGGAAACCTTCAGACTACTCCATCCGCCAGATTGAGGTTTTTAAAATCCACTCTGGCCTCTCTGTGTAATGGTAAAAGCAGAATCAGCCAGAACCCAAAACGCAGCCACAACAAGAGGATGGTTAACCAACAAGTTTGATTACTAAAGTAAATGGTGTAGAAGGGTGTGGTCACACTAGTGGGTCAGCAGAAATGTGATCCTGTCATGGTGGTTTCCTGAAATCAGTACAGAAACAGGCTTAGTGCAGTGAGTTATAGTATCAATGAGATGCCCATCAATGGCAAAAATCTCACGTGATTTCTCTAGAAGTTCCAACTCCAGTGAGAGCTTGTGAGCTAGGCTGACATCAATAAAGTCAGCATCAGCCCCAGAATCAATGAAAACGGGAACGTCCCTCCCTTCAGGAGAGTCAGGGAATCTGATGGTGCACTGATTGTGGGAAGGGTTCTGATGTCTGAGGATAGGGCTCAGTAAAGACCCCCCGAGCTTTACTGAGCCTGCTCTTTTTAACGGACAGTTAAGAGCTCGATGGTTCCTCTCTCCACAGTAAAAACACAGGTGATTTCTGAACCTCCTCTCCCTCTCTTCAGCAGAGAGCCTGGTCCTACCCCACTGCATGGGCTCCTCAGTGTTAACAAGGGGGGGCGTGAAGACTTGGGGCATGCTGCTTGGACTGACCTGAACAGTTGAGACCCTTCTTTGATAATTAGATGAAGACCTCTCCCTCTTACGTTCACGAAGGCGTTGGTCAATCCGCATGGCAAGCCTTTCTAAGGCCTCGAGGGCCATAGGAGGGTCACGGGTAGCAATTTCATCCCAGCTGGCAAGTGGTGCCGAGTGTCATGAAGGGCTGGAATCATGACACTCGGCACCACTTGCCAGCTGGGAAACAGGAGATGTGACTCCCTTCGAGACCATCCTCTGCCAAGCGTTCATCGATGGCCTCCTAGATCCAGTGAAAGGAGTGAAAACGTCCTACATTGGGTATGAAGATAACCCTTGACTGAATGAACTCAAATGTCATGCTAATCATGCCTTCAAACATCATTTGAAAAAGCAGAAAAGGCAAAAGAAAAGAAAAGCTCATGGAAGACACACAACTTACCCTCCTCCAACAAGCTGCAAGTAACATTCAGATCCACCAGAAACAACACCACGGCCATAATCAACCCAACCACAACGAGGGATCCCAGAACCAGCATGACAACGGAGTATGTTTCATCTGTGCAGCCACAGACCACTGGGCTAGAGCCTGGCTCACCATGGACAGAGACAGAACTTTAACCGCAGTGGCCCAGGAGGTCCACATGGGGGTTTCACTCCCCGTGGCTGAGGGTTCCAACCTCTGGGCGGTTTGCAAGGTCAAACCAGAGGAGGATACTCTACCTGACTAGCGCCAGTGCCGTTGGAGCAACAGTCCAGTCAGCTCTTACCTCAACAAACTGCAAGTACACCCCCGGCCCCCACACACACCATTTGATGTTCAAACATATGAAAATTTCCTTAAATGCTTATCAGGTGTTATCCATGCTCACGCTGTAAATTGCAGGACATGACATTGATTCTTTGGTTGACTCGGGAGCTACCTAATCTCTAATAATGAAAAATGTCTCCCACAAGCTCCTCTGTCAGGAAAAACTGTTCACTCAACTGGTGCCTCAGGGGAAGTTACCCCTGAGCCAGTTACAAAACCACTCACAGTGATGAATCCTTTTGATGGATCCATGCACTCACATCAATTTGTGTTGTCCAGTAACTGTCCAATTAACTTACTGACCACAGATCTAATTCTAAAAATGTTCCTCCGAATTGAATGTTCTCCACAAGGCCTCAGAGTCTGTAAACAACTTGAGACAGTGACATCATTCTTGAACATACCCACACTGCTCTATATTTTTGAGTGGTTGGTGTATGACAAGCAGACTGAGTATTTACTCAAAAAAGCACATGACAGGGTGCCTCCGACAGCATCATATATGTCACAACAGTGTTTGCGCTATACAGTAAGAGTAACAACTGATCCCACTGATCAACTTGGAGATGATTTCCTCAACTCACGCACCACATCACTCCATGTCACACACATGTGTTGGTCTGATGAAACATCTGGTGTTGTTACATGGAACTATGTAACAACAAAGAGGCATTTTTCTCAGTCCCTGAATCATATCATCACATTTCCCTGACAAAACATCCAGAGGACAGATGGAAATCTCTGGGCCCACTGGCTCTCAAGGCCTTTATGGCTGATGACTGGCAGTGGCACTCAGACAACACCTGTTTTTCTCCTTCTGGAGAAACAATGAACCTCCATTTGACAGCAATGCCAACCAAAAAACGTAATTGATAACAATAACTGACTGCAGATGGCCTCTGGTGTCACTCCTGACTTTCCAGGAGTGCCAGAGTACCTCTGGGCCAGTTCCAAGTATGATGTGGAACTGATTAAATGTCAGGAAGCATCACAGTTAAATCATCTTACAGACCAAAAGTTCCTCAGTACCCTCTCAAACCAGAGGCTGAGAGAGGAATTGAACCCGTTTTTCACGTTTTATTAGAAGCTGGAGTGATTGTTCCATGTGCCAATTCACCAGTCAAAACTCCCATTTTTCCTGTGAAAAAGATCGGGGATAAACCTCCAGATGAATGGAGATTCATCCAGGATCTCAGAGCTGTGAATGCCGCCGTGCATGCAAGAGCTCCCATTGTTCTAAACCCTTACACCAATTTATCACACATACCAGCAGGCAGCAGATATTTTACAGTCATTGATCTAGCAAATGCATTTTTCAGCGTTCCAGTCCATCCAGATAGCCAGTTCTGGTTTGCATTTGAGTTCAAAGGTCATTCTTATAGATTCACTAGGCTCTGCCAAGGTTACTGTGAATCACCCACCATTTTTCACCAGGCTTTGAATGACAATCTAGCAGGTTTTACACTGCCAAACACATGCTCTCTGTTGCAATATGTTGATGATCTGCTTCTAGCAGCACCCACTGAGGAAGAGTGTAGGGAACAGAGTGTGAGGCTGATTTTCTGATCCAGATTTTTTTCCCCACACTATCTAGGCAATGTCAAGGCAGTGAATTAGCAATTTACATTTTTTGGTTTGAACAGTATGACATTTCTTCGGTACGTTTTGCGACTAGTTTTGACATGGAGTTCATGGGCTCCAATGAGGAATTTACAGAAACAGCAACAGGTGGGGATAATAGATTTTTTGTTGTTGTTTATTGGTAATGATTTCTATGTGATTATATTAACAAAAACACACAGTTTCATGATATAGTTGTGATTGTTCTTTTGAAAATAATATATTTGATAATATATGCAGAAATCATTCTTTATATGGACAAAAAGAAAAAAATAAATTGCTCTTGGTACCACCCTGGTGGCCAGAGTACGTCTCGCTTCACCAATATGAGCTGCCATGCAGAGCACATCCAAACCTCCAAAGCTCCGGTGGATGATAAGTAAGAAAATGTAGCAAAAAAGCACTTATCCTTCAGGGAGAGAGAAAAGAAAGACAAACAATAGAAAAAAAGCCAAGATAAAGGTATGTTTTAATGTGTCTTGGTAATGTAATATTTGTCAAAAAGATTTGAGGAGCTGCTAATAGAAACTTGAACGGATCAAGTTTCTATTAGCTGTTTGGGTGTTGACCAGTTCAATTCAGTTCGCCGTCAGTTAGTGCTCTGGTTGTCTTCAACTGTGTGATAATACAAGTCATGCTACCATTGACACTAGTGAATGAGATGTGTATTAATGATCAATTAGAATTACATGCAGGCAGTCGATAAATGGGGAGAGAAAAAGAAAAAAAAAACCTCGACCTTTAGTATACCGCAAAGCTGTTCTCAATCGTGTGCTGGTCGAAGAGAGGCAATCCGTACAGACTGCGAGTTGTAAATTATATCATTGGCCTAAATGTGGCTTTTGCCTCAGTTGTTAAGGCGACGTGCACTGTACAGCTATTGCTGACAGAACGTGAAGCTGGCTAATAGGTACAAGTCAGCTCAAATGTTTTCACCAATTGTTAAACAAGTCACAAATTGTCGTTTGTCAAGGGCCATCATCCAATTATCGTTTCTCATTAATTTTTGTTTAGTGTCCTACTCACTACTTCTCAAGGCAACTTTAACTAGAAGGTGGTTTAGCCTCAATTTAAAAGAATATGTGTCTGCCCCGGCCTCAGCTCTCCCTTTTGGGGGATGACATTCCTAACCAGCATCGGGAATGCTCATCCGAGCTTATTGCAATTCACAGCTTGTAGTAATCAGCTGGGGCCCACTGACCTTTAATTCATGTATGTTAATAAACCTTTTTAATTGCTGTCTTTCTCTGTCTGAGTCTCTCCTGATTGAACTACATTTCCTTTGGATTTAGAGTTTCGTTTTGTTTCACAATTATGTTAAGAACATATTAAATGGGGGCGCTGTGGAGCCGCGAATCAAGATGGCAGCTTAAAGTGGATGCTCCGTGTGACCTGCACCAAATCTTCCATAAAACCCAGGATTAGAAACATAATTTGGATCTGAAGATGTCAAAATCGACCACTCTTAAAGATTGTGATATTTTCACACGAAAACGCGGTTCCCAAAAACCAACTAAAACTGATATTTCGGGAACAGATCAAGACAAAGAAGGTACCGCTAGCATTGATAGCATGTGTGACCTTAGCACGGTACTAGCTGAGCTTCGGTCGTTACATTCCGAGTTCGGTGGATTTGGAAATAAACTGTACAGCATAGATAACCGTATGGGTGAAATGACGAAGTCCATTGCTTCTCTGGAAAAAAACATAGCAGAGGTGAAGCAAAATGTTGCGGCTAATGCTACTAGACTGGAGGAAGCTGAAAACAGAATCGTGTCGGTGGAGGAACTTTTAGAAGCTAGTACGGCTAGTCTGACCAAAACCCTGAAGCGAATATCCTACTTGGAGGCGAAGACCGACGACCTGGAGAATCGAGGCCGAAGGAAGAATCTGCGCCTTTTTGGGCTCCGGGAGAGCGCTGAAGGTCAGCGGCCTTTACTGGACTTTATACGGGAGATGCTGCCGCGCTGGCTGGAGACCGATAGATCCTTCATCATTGAGAGGGCCCACCGCACTCTGGCACCTCCGAAGCCGAACCAGCACAGAGCCGTCCTCATTCGGTTCCTGAATTTCCAAGATCGGGAATTTATTTTCCGCTCTACAAAACAACGCAATATTCGATACGAGGGGAATAAACTTTTCTTCACTCAAGATCTTTCAGCAGAAACCATCCGACAGCGAGCCGAGTTCGATAACATCAGGAAGGCTTTTTCTGAAAAGGGAATGTTCCGCGGGTTTTAATACAATCCATGCAAAATGAGGATCCTCCACAAGGGGAAGATACAGCTGTTTTCATCTCCTAAGGAAGGTGGGGATTTCCTCCGCACATACGCCGGAGAGAACTGACTGTACTGGTGACCGGTTCAGTTCCTGAACCACAAAACCAGCTGCTTATATCTGACATCTGTTTTTCTCTGTCTCAGCTGACACAATATCCAGTTAATTTTTGGTGTATGTATAAGTCATAGGTAGCTACGGAGTGACCTCGTTTTGGCTTTTATTTTTCTTCTCTTATGCGGGATAGTTCTATATGTTCGTATAACACTTTTAGCAAATACTTTTGTACTTGCTGGTTATGTATGTCACGTTAATACTAAATATCTTCGGTTAAACGCCTCTCTTAATCTATGGAATTTATGGTTATTTATGGGTTCGCTGTATTAATGTTTCTACTATGGTGTATGGTTCACGGGCACCACTGTTGCTTTTGAAGTGGGTCTCATAGTTCAGCTACTCCTCTTATTAGTGGATTAGCAAAAGCCCCAATTTATTAATCTGAGTAAGGGAGGGGGGGGTGGTGATTAAGGGTTATGTGTCACTTTCTGGGTTTTTTTCTTTTATTTAGTTACTTATTTTATTTTACTCAAATCTGTGTGTATTTTCCGTTAACTCAGCGTCATGTTTTGTTATTAACATTCCAAAAAAAAAAAAATAAAGGATGGAACAAGTTAATACTCACATTTCTTACATAAAAATTACAAGTTGGAATGTGAGAGGTCTTCGGAATCAAACCAAACTGAAACAGGTTATAAACAGGATTAAGCAACTTAAATCGAAGATAATTTTTCTTCAAGAAACACATTTAACAAATTGTGAGATAAAGTCTGTTAAAAATAGATGGCCGGGCCAGGTGATATATGCATCATATGATAATTATGCAAGAGGTGTAATTATTTTGATCCATAAAAGCATACCATTCCAAATTGTAAGAACAATAAAAGATTCAGCTGGTAGGTATGTAATTGTCCAGGGTAATATTTTCTCATTTACTCTAAATTTAGTGAGTTTATATGGTCCAAATGAAAATAAGCCAACATTTTTTGAAGACCTGTTTCTTACTATATCTACTCTTAAAGGACTTTATGTAATTGGAGGAGATTTTAACTGCACTTTAAACCCAAATATTGACCGATCAATTGGCCCAGATGCTTATAAAAAGCAAACTAGGAAATTAATAAGTCAATATATATTGGATATCAACTTGGTGGAAGTGTGGAGAGAACAAAATCCTGATAAAATAGAATTCTTTTGTCACTCGGGTATACACAAGTCCCGCTCACGTATAGACTATTTCCTTGATTCAAGAGAACTTTTATCAATGATCAAACAATGTCAGTATGACAGCATAGTGATCAGTGATCATGCACCTATCTCACTGAATATTCACATAGAAAACTTGGTGCATAATACACCTCGTTGGCGGTTTCAAGCAAAATGGCTACAAGATCAAAATTTTGTCAGATTGATAGGGGAGAAGATAGATACTTATTTTGAATTAAATACGGGTCAGACTTCCGCCTCAGTGAGATGGAAAGGATTCAAAGCATATATTCGAGGTGAAATTCTTAGCTATACAAGTACAAAAAACAAACAACAAAAGAAGCGAATGGAAATTCTGGGTAAACAAATAAAATTTTTGGAATTAGATTTAAATACCAATGATGACCAAACAAAGCAGAGTGAATTGTTACGTTTGAGAACTGAATATAATAAATTATCTTATGAAGCAGCAGCAAAAAGTTTAATGTGGTTAAAACAATCTTATTATGACCAAGGCGAGAAAGCTGGGAAATTATTGGCGTGGAGAATTAAGAAAATACAAAGTGAAAGAGCAATTAATAGTATAAAGACCCCCTCTGGTAGGGTAACAGTAGATCCAGCTGAAATTAACAATAGCTTTAGGCAATTTTATGTAAATCTATATAAATCGGAGTGCCACCACGCTTCGGAAGAACAAGATATGTTCTTAGATCAACTTCAGTTTCAGACACTTACAGAAGAGACAAAAAAGGAATTGGATACAAATTTAACGATTGAAGAAATTTCACAGGCCATACAAAGTATCAACAGCGGTAAAGCTCCTGGGCCAGACGGTTTCCCTATTGAATTCTACAAAACTTTTAAAGAAAAACTTATAACCCCGCTCTTTAATATGTATGAAGAAGCATTTAGAAGTGAAGTTCTCCCACCTACTCTGAGACATGCAATGATCACACTGATGTTAAAGCCTGGTAAACCCCCTGAGGAGTGCTCCTCATTTAGACCAATCAGTCTGATGGGGGTGGACACTAAAATACTTTGCAAAGTTTTAGCAAACAGACTGGACCCCTTTATCTCGTATTTAGTTCATAACGATCAAAATGGCTTTATACCAAAACGTCAAGGGTTTCACAATATAAGAAGAGTCCTAAATATAATTCATGAGAAATTTGACGCTAAAGACACTGCTTTATTATCACTTGATGCCCGTCAGGCCTTTGATAGAATTGAATGGTCATATTTATTTAACGTTCTTCCGAGATATGGATTTGGTTGCAATTTCCTCAAATGGGTTAAACTTTTGTATACAATTCCTGAAACCAGTGTTTGGACAAATAATTTAGCCTCCAAACCTTTCATATTAGAACGTTCCACTCGCCAGGGTTGTCCGTTATCTCCGATGTTATTTGTCTTAGCTATAGAACCCTTGGCAATGATGATAAGAATGCGAACTGATCTATTTGGCATTCAGTTGGGAGGCCAAGAGCATAGATTGGCATTGTATGCTGATGATCTGATAGATTTTTTGACAAGCTTGTCCATTAGCATCCCACATTTAATGCAACAAATAGAGTTGTTTGGTCAGTTTTCTGGCTACAAAATAAATGATTCAAAGTCCTCTATTCTATTTTTGAACAGGGACGAAAGATTGAACCCGGTTATACAAACCCCCTTTATCAATGCAAGAGAGGGATTTGTGTACCTTGGTGTTAAGATCACCTCAGACATTAAAACAATTGTATCAGCAAACTATGATCCTCTGGTCAGTGAAGTAAACGAGTCACTGAATAATTGGATGATAATGCCCATATCAATGATTGGCCGAATAAATGTGATTAAAATGAATATATTGCCAAAATTTTTGTATCTTTTTCAGACAATTCCTCTGCCTCTTCCAAAACAATTTTTTGATGGTTTAAATGGTATTTTCAGTAGATTTATTTGGAATAATAAAAAGCCTAGATTAAGACTTCGCCTGTTGTACCTGCCATATGAGAGAGGGGGGTTGCAACTTCCTAATCTTAAATTGTATTATTGGTCCGCCCAGCTACGTTCAGCTATGTTTTATTTCTCAACCGACTCACCCCCAGCATGGATAAAAATTGAACAATTAATAACAAACCTTAGATTAAATCTGTATTTGTATTCCGCAAGACCAAAGCAACTGATAAAAATGACAAAAAATCCCTTTCTGAAAAACACAATTGATGTTTGGTATAGGACCCATCAATATATTGGAGATACCCCTTCCATTTCCTCTTTCTCACCCATCTGGGGGAACAGATATTTTAAGACAGGGACAGCTGATGGAGGTTTCAAAATCTGGGCAAATAAAGGTGTACAGAAACTGGCAGATCTTTATAAGGATGACCGGCTTCTTACATTTGAGCAGTTACGCCAAATATATAGCATTCCAAAGAAACACTTTTATAAGTATTTACAAATTAAACATTTTATTATGTCAAAACATAAAACGATTGAATCCAAACCACCACTATCATACCTAGAGAATATTGTGCTAGGAAATTAAGAGAGGAGAGGTCATATTTCTTTATTTTATATAGCTTTACTAAAGCACGATGAGGAATCCACTGCAGATAAATTGGATGCATGGAGAGCTGACATCCGAGAGGAGATACAAGTAGCGGACTGGAATACTGCATGCGTAAAGGCCCAAAAGCAATCAATCAATACAAGCATGAAACTCCTTCAGTACAAGGGGTTGATGAGAATTTACATAACTCCAGTCAAATTGAACCGCTGGGCACCTAACATCCCAGATATCTGCTGTAAATGTTTGGTTGGAAGAGGTACTCTCTTTCACTGTGTATGGGAGTGTCCAAAGTTACAACAATATTGGAACTTGGTTACACAAACTTTGTCAGAGATCGTTGGAGTGAATGTACCTGCTGAGGCCAAAATGTGTGTTTTGGGTATTTATTCAGAGAACTGTGTTTTTAATTCCAGACAGTTAAAATTGATTGACTTTGGACTCCTGCAGGCCAGGAGATTAATATCTCTCTACTGGAAAAAATGGATATACCATCAAATCACATGTGGGTGAAGGAGATGTCATCCTGTATGGCTCTGGAGCGACTCACTTATATTGTCAGAGGAAAAGGAGCGAAATTTGAAAAGACTGGTCACCGTTGACTGAGTTTCTGAAACGTTACAAAGGACATTAAGAGAACTGTGCAGAGATTGCTGGGGGGTTTTTTCTCTTTTCTTTTTCTTTTTTTTTTTTTTTTCTCTTTTTTCTTTTTTTCTCATTGTTCTTTATTGTTTGTTTGTGTTTGTTTGCTTTGGGGACCAAGTTATTTAATGAGAATCTGTGTTAAGTGTATCACTGTCACTTGTTCTTTCTTTTATGTTATAAAATTCAATAAAAATATTCTTCAAAAAGAACATATTAAATACATTAACTTTAATTTATTTTACAGTATAAGAAATATATGGTATAGAATACAGACTTCAATGGTTTGGAAGACAAAAACATTTGGAAATGTGCAAGGTTTTAAAAGACGTGTTTGTGAATGTATCAGAATTTGTACTGTAAAAAGACAGAATTTCAGTTTTGGGTTAACAGAAATGTTGGTAAATTTAACATGAAAAACTGTTAAATTATGGAAAACATTTTGATGGAAGTTCTGTAAAAAAGACAGAAAATGTTCTGGTAATTTTCTGCCAGTACATTTTCTGTTTTTTTACGGAATTTCCGGCAGAATTTGTTCCGTAATTTAACAGTTGGGTTTTTTTCGGAATTTAACAGTTTTCCGTGATTAAAATTTACCAGGACATTTTTGGGTTTTTTACAGATTTTTTTTACTGTGTATGCTAAGCTGTAGTTGGCGATATGTTCCTTGCTTCTTGGCATGATAATTTATGTGGCTAAGGCAAACATAATTTTCACATAAACTTCTAAGTTATTTGAAACGTAACTCCAATTAACATACTTTGAAGGCACAGAATCAGTACCGGTCTGTGGACCGGTACTGATTCTGTGCCTTCAAAAGTGCTGTGCCTTCTCAAGTGAGAAAACTCACCTGATATAAATAAAATTTTGTGTTGTTGGAATAACGCCCAAGAGAAATTAATTTGATCAAAGAATGTCATGAATATGTATGGAAGCCCGTTTCCTCCACTCTGTTAAAAAAGTTATCTCGTTATGATGAGATAGTACCTCAAAAATGAGAGTATCTCATTGTAATGAGATAGTATCTCAAAATAAGATAATTATTTTGTAAATAATGACACTTTAATGTAAAGATGGCACTTTTAATGGACTTTTAGAGCAACTTTGCATTAAAAGTGTCATTATTTACTGAATGAAACTTCGTGACAACAGTCATAGACATTCATAAAGACTCCTTCATGTTCATGACAGGTGTTATATCATGTTTATAACAGTGTCATGTCAGTCTTATGCACACCCTGTCAAGTAAAGTGTTACCTATGAAATTAATAATCTTTATTTAAGACTCCATCAAATGATCAGTGAGGGGCAAGAGGTATAGTTTCTCTAAATCATCCATCCAGGCTGATCACCAATTTCCTATTGTGAAAAAGCCTGACCTGCTGATTTTGATTTTGACCGTTACCAATTGTCTGAAATGTTGCTAAATATAGCAAGAAACTCACTGAGTTGGCAACAATGGGGTGACTATTCTGAACTGCAAACGTGCAGGTATAACCTGGTGGGCCGGTCTGTCAGTCCAACCTCTCTCACTGCAGAGCAGAAGAGGACAGTGGCTGATTTTTAAACCTTTGCTGAGGTAGATAAGATCAGGGGATAAGCTGGGCTTTACATGCAAGTATTGGCCAATTACCCATCTGCCAAATTAAGGAAATCCGTTGGCTGATACGTGTATCCTATATTATACATGCATATAGAACATAATGTAAACGGCACTGTCAGAGATGAAATAAGTTTAGTTTAGTGAATGACCTAATCATCTGACTGTTGATTGCAACCAGTCTACATTATTAGCAGAAATAGTCTCTATGGGGCCTTCTAGTCAAATAGAGAGCCCCAAAACCAAATTTCACTTTGGGCCCCATGGAGACTCTGGCTGTTCCTGTGTCATGGTCACAGAGTGGTTATCCCAAACTGGTATATTTGGACAATCCAGGACAGATTTTCAGGTCCTTATGGGCAGTACAGCGGATTTATTCCAAGGATAATATAGCTGCAGTGTTGTGTGCTTTTGAACATTTTAATGCTTTCTTTCTGCATATAAATATTTTGCTTATTCAAAATATTTCTAATATAGTCGTTCTCAATAAAGGGTTTAAAAATTATTTATTCCCAATTGCTCACTTTTGAGAACAAAAGGACAACTTTACCACACACATTATTAAAGTATCCATTAGAATAATAGCATGGTAACTTGATGAAAATCTCTCGCTATATATTAGTCATGCAATGCCAAGGAATCTCACTAAAGCATGGAATAATATCTTAAAATGTTTTATTTTCATATGTGTAAAATAAATCAGCTTTTGTTGCAAAGTACTCCTGTACAAGTAAATATGTAAACAGACAATTCCTTCATGTGGCTCTGTGTCTGGAGCAATATCTGACCTGTTGAAAGAGCATAAACAATGAGATGTGCCTGACATTTTGATTCACAAATGTCTGGCTCATTTGACATGCCAGATATTTGTGGCAAGGATATATGCTTTAAATATTTTTAAAGAATGCATCTTTAAAGATATTCATAATCAAAAATAAAATTATGTCGTGCCCAAATGAGGCCTAGTTTTTTTTAAAGATTAAAATCAACTTCAAGTTTTTATTGGGAAGGTACTAAGTAGCTGTGATGGTTTGATACAAACATTTACTTCTTCCCTGGGCCCCTGCTGACTTGTGTCTCCAATATCTACTGTGTGGTGGGAGCTGGCACACTGGAAAGCACACAATGCTGACGTGGGTCACTTGGTCTCATGGTTTTAAGTCAAAGGAGTCCACATGAGCCTCCTTTAGGCAGGATTCACTGTGATTTCTGATAACACTGGATAGGCCACGTGCCTCTTCTTCATTCAACCCTCCAAGGGCTGACAGGATTTCAGCAGCCACTCATCTGCAGGGTGACATGGTGAAGAAGGCCTATCAACATGCCCCAAAATATAAAATGAAAATAACAGTTTGAACTTACTTTTAAAAACTGTAAATCTGCATTTTTTTTTACAATATTTGCATTTTTTTACTATGTAGGTATACGTATTGTTTTATTTGATAACAGTAATACATGTAACACTGTTTTTATGTTTTATGCAGAATCTTTATAACATTCTGTTAAAAACATTCTGTTAGCAGGATGTTAAAAAGCATCCTTGGTACCAGAAAGTCATAATGATTATCATTAAATTATTTTTGCCATTTCACATTACATACACGATCACAGCTATTGTGGCTACATGTTAATGCATTCTCAAATTTATTCACAAGAATTAATCTGCAACCAAACATATCCTGTTCAGCTCCGTAGCACACATTTTTCAGTCCTGAGGTGTTATAAAATAGGAGTAATATATTACAAAATCGGCTGTTATGTGAAACACAAAACTTTGTGATACTCAGGATTACAAGCAGTTGACTCAAGTGCAAATGTAAACATTTTTGTAATATTTCATGTACTTTTTATTTTTGACAGGCTCAGCCCACAACAAAATAATTTCACTAAATCTAAATGCATTTAATTCTGATTCAAAAAATATGTTGGGACAAATAAATGTAAGTATCGAAACAATATTTAGATTGAGGTTGAGTTAGCAGGTAATGCTAAAATATCACAACTTTCTTACAGTGCGGCATCAAACTACAGAATAATACCAGATATTTGCTATAACAATATCTTAATTGCTACTTTTATTTAAAAATAAATCAAATCAAGCAGACATACTTACTTGCCAAGCAGAGATGTAGCAAACTTCCGAGCCGATATTTATCCTCTTTATTCCAGACTTATTCTTTATTTTTAGCTTGGCTTTTGTCATAGGTCTTCTTTAGAACCTGTCTTGGTTTTTGTACCAAGTACTAATCCAGAAATTAGATGTTTCCCTATAAATTTGGTTTGTTTCTCTGTCGTTAGTACAACAGCAGGAGCGGGATACCGCTAACTTCAACTTGAACAACGGGTGCGCGCTGTGCAGGAGTGAGCTGCATACTCCCACTTGCTCTGATTGGCTGTTTTGGTTTGGGAGCAGTGTATTTTTATAAATGCTAATGGGCTCTTTGCACCTGCCACGCTGACGTCACAACCACATGTGCAAATGCGGCTCTCTTTTTCCCCGCTTTGAGTTACCATGACAGCTAGAAAAGATAAAGTCTTATCTCAGACGCAAATAAAACAATACTATGAGCATTATTGTCTTCCTAATATAATGGGCTTTTAAGTTTTCATGGATTTCCAAACGGTCCTGAATTAAGAAGACGGTGGTTTGTAAATATTTGTCGCTACCATTTAAAGCTAACGCTGCACAGCAAAGTTTACAGCCTTCACTTCACTCCGGATCAACTTCTTCAGCCTAAAGCAGAAGGTAAAGGAGCCTCCTGTGTTATTTCCATGGAATCACTTCTGTATTCAGCCTGAAAGAGAGTTTATGGAGATAAAGCAAATTTAATTCTTGTTACCGTATTTTTATGTACCTTACATTGTACGTTTTTTGAATAAAAATATAAATAAAAAAAAAAAAGAAAGAGAGTTTATGGGAACGAGAGAGCAGACCAGAGCCAGACAGCCGAGCAACTGCTGTCAACACCGTCCTGCTTCACAAGAAGCATGCAAAACTAATAAAGCGAAGTAACACGGAGACCTTAAAGAACACGGACATATTTTTCTAAAAGCAACTACTTTGAACCTGAACCGTCAGCTGAACTAGAACTCCGACACCAGAGCTGCTCTACTGTTAAGCTAAGGGCTTGTTGTTCCTCAGGCTTCAGAAGCAAAAAGCCTGAACCGTAAAATCCCCCATTACTTGGTCTCTGACACTAACGACAATAGATGGACATAATATACTTGAAAACAAGGTAAAAACATTGTCCGTTAGAATGGGTGAAAAATGTTTAGATACTTAAATAGCACATTTTTACAAGGAAAATGTCTAGCAAAAGCTAATGCTAGCCACAAAGTTTAAAGAAAGTAAAACTCACCTTCGTATCTGTGTATAACGAGGCGAACATCTTAAAACCTTTCTCCAGCTTATTTGTCGGGGCTTCGGATCGATGTACATCATTAATTGTTACCTTGGACAAGCCCTGCAAATACCCAGTGTAAAGAGCCTTTTGCAGTAGATCGGAAAAGATTGAGCCGCTTTTCCCTGAACGCGGAAGCTGAGGTGCAAAGAGCCCATAGGGGCACAGAGAAGAGGCAGAGGGTCTTGACTTTTTCATAGATTATCTCTCTCATCTTCTACTTTCAGGAGATAGCGAGATTTTGAACAAATATAAAAATAAAATATGTTCAAAAAAGTTATACTGCAGCAAAGAGAAAACAAACAACAAACCATTCATTATAATTTGTTTTCACGTGATTTCATTATCACGACTAGTAGTAGTACAACAGTGTCTTAATAAGAAAAACTGCTGCTCACCATCATAGACATGATACATGAATACATATAATATACGTATTCATGTCTATACTCACAAGTGCAGGTGGGAGATGCTATACAAGTGGTAGCAGACCTGTGGTTCTCGAGCCACATGCGGCTCTTCAATACTGAAATTTCCCACACTCATTGAAAGCAGCGTAAGGTGCACAAGTTGTAAAATTTTGTTAAGCTAGCGCTATTTCGGAATAGAATAAAACAGAGTCGAATGGCTTTCCAGTCGAATTTTCCTTAATAGGTCTCTGTATTTATGTCGGTTGCATTATTTCATGTCAATGCACGTTGTGCGCAAATAATAGATAGTGGCAAACATACATTATATTGCCAAAAAGTATTCGCTCCCCTTCCTTGACTCACATATGAGCTTAAGTGACATCCCATTCCTGACGTTGGTCAACCCTTTGCAGCTAGAACAGCTTCAATTCTTCTGGGAAGGCTGTCCACAAGGTTTAGGAGTGTGTTTATGGGGATGTTTGACCAATCTTCCAGAAGCACATTTGTGAGGCCACACACTGATGTTGGACGTGAAGGCCTGGCTGTCAGTCACTGCTCTAATTCATTCCCATCGGGTTGAGGTGCACTTTGTGCACTAGTGCACGGACATGTTGGAAGAGGAAGGGGCCAGCTCCAAACTGTTCCCACAAAGTTGGGAACATGAAATGATCCAAAATATATTGGTTTGCTGAAACATTTAGAGTTCCTTTCACTGGAACTAAGGGGCCAAGCCAATCCATTAATTCCATCCATTTATTTACATCCTTATCCCATTGGAGTCAGGAGGGGTCCTGGTGCCTATCTCCAGCTGTCAACGGGCGAGAGGCTGGACAGTTTGCCAGACCATCGCAGGGCAACATAAAGACCGACGGGACAAACAATCATGCACACACACACTCACACCTAAGGAGAATTCATACAGACCAATTAACCTAACAGTCATGTTTATGGACTGTGTGAAGAAGCCAGAGAACATGGAGAGAACCCACGCGTGCACAGGGAGAACATGCAAACTCCATGGGGTAGGGTTAGGGTTAGGGACTCCATGCTGGGAATTGAACCCAGTGCTGCCAACTGCGCCACTGTGCAGCCTCGGGTAATCTCCCATCTCCTGAAAAACAATCCCGCACCATAATCCCCCCTGCACCAAACTTTACACTTGGCACAATGCAGTCAGAGAAGTACCGTTCTCCTGGCAACCACCAAACCCAGACTCGTCCATCAGATTGCCAGATGGAGAAGTGTAAATCGTCACTCCAGAGCAAGCACCTCCACTGCTATAGAGTCCAGTGGCAGCGGCTTTACACCACTGCATCCGACGCTTTGCATTGCACTTGGTGATGTATGGCTTAGATGCAGCCGTTCCACCATGGAAACCCATTCCATGAAGCTCTCTGCACACTGGTCTTGAGCTTGAGTTTGGAGGTTAGTAGTGATTGACTTTGCATAAAGTTGTCAACTTCTTTCCATCATGTGCTTCAGGATCTGCTGACCCCACTCTGTCAGTTTATGTGGCCTACCACTTGGTGGCTGAGCTGCTGTCATTCCCAAACATTTCCATTTTCTTATAATACAGCTGACAGTTGACTGTGGAATATTTAGGATCGAGGAAATGTCACTACTGGATTTGTTGCACAGGTGGCATCCTATCACAGTTCCACACTGGAATTCACTGAGCTCTTGAGAGCGACCCATTCTTTCACAAATATTTGTAAAAACAGTCTGCATGTCTGTGTGCTTCATTTTATACACCTGTGGCCATGGAAGTGATTGGAACACCTGATTCTGATCATTTGGATGGATGAACAAATAGTGTGTGTCAGAGTTTGACCAGCAGGTTGTGGTGCCGTTAAGAGGAAAAGCAAACAGGTTCTGATCACATGAGCACAATGCTGTGCGCATCACGGTGATGCGTAGAGTGGCAGGTTGATGGACTTGAGATATGGAGCAAGTTTTCAACAGCAGAAAGAACAGAACAAAAGACAAACAAAACATGTCTATAGAGTTTCTAATGTTGGATGATTTGACTTATTTCCTTGTAAGCTGATTCAGTAGTTTATTGCTAATTGTGTTCTTAATTCTAATTCCATTTATCCCATCTCCGCTTTAAGTGCTGCTGTTGGGGTGGTTTGGAATGCTCCTGTACATATCCTTAATGCCTGATGTTGAATATTGTCTAGTTTTTCCAAATCTGTTTTTACTGCTGAACCATAAACAACACTTCCATAATCTATATTTTATCTGATCAATCCTGTGTAAAATCTTTTCAAAGCTCCTCTTTCTGCCCCCAAATCACTTCTAGCTAAACATCTCAAAATGTTTAGGACTTCTTTACATTTATCCATAGTTTTTGTGTAAATGTATATTCCATGTTATTTTCTCATCAAACCATTTTCTTAAAAACTTTATAAATTTTACTCTAATTATTGTTTATATAACTTAATTTTGATGTCCTGTATCTTTTGTGTGTAAATATTGTAACTTTTGTTTTAAACCCTCATTGGCCATTTTTCAATTTTATCAATAGCTTCCTGAACTGTTGGGAAAGATGTTGTAGCATGTAATGATAAAGTTTGCATTTTGTCCACTCTTCCACATGAGTGCACGTGTTGCACTCATTTGCAAAAAGTGAACAGCTTCTTGAGTTTTGTAAACACATCTATCATTGCAAAAAATTATTGTTCCTTGTCTGTTTCCATATTCAATTGCATAATTCTTAGAAAACTATTTTGACTTGTAATTTTCTATTTGATAAAAGTCCCAACCCAATAAAACATTTTGACAATAATACCCAGTTTGTATATTTTAATTAATCATTCTACTCACAACATGTCATAGTCTTTCTCTATGTCAAAAAATAGTGATAGTGATCAGTACCAATTGCAGTTATTTTAATGTCCCATAAACAAATTCTAGCCATTGAGTTAGACACAAATGTGTAACTTTCTGCGGGCTCTGTTCCTGTTCTCACATTAATTCTTGTTCCCCTCCCATCATTATGACATACAACATTTTTATTTTCTATTAACTCTTCAATAACTTGTCCATTTTTATCATTGTATTTACCCCACAACGTACTATTTGCATTAAATTCCCCACACCATATAACTTTCCCTTCCAAATGTCCCATCTATTCCTCCATCTTTTCAAATGTCAGTAGTTTACACAGATTATAAAAAATAATTAAAGCTGCAAGCAGCCTCGAGCGGCCCTCGCAGCAAGCGCCGCTCCGGCCTATTGGCCACCGAGGGGGTTCCAGCCACCGCAGAAGCTCTCGCACAGTTTCCAGAGCCGCAGCCCGCTCGCCACCGCAGAAGCTCTGCCGCAGTTTCCAGCACCGCCGCCCGCCAGCCACCAGAAGCTGTCGCGCATTTTCCTCGCCCGTCCACCGGGCGATACGCATGAATGCGTTCAGCAGCACTCCCCAACGACTGTCAAAAAATCTGGTGCAGATCGGTCGATACATCGAGGAGATACAGCCGATGTATCAACTTAGGGGGCGCAGTGGAGTCAAATTACATTTCAAACCCGTTGGGCTCTTTACAGGTGAACAAACGTATACATATCCAGTTTGGCGCCAATCGGATGATCTATCTGTGATTTAGAGCCAAACGTATGAGTATGGCGAGGGACTGATATTCGCCATTTGGCCACGCCCACACGGTTCAGCCAGCAGCAAGCATTGACAGAGCTCATCATCAGAATCATCTTCATTAGGTCAAGAGAGCCATAAATGGAACTTTCCAAAGAAAAAAACAGCACTTCCTGTTGTGAGGGGGCGGGGCTGAGATGACGTCATAATATGATGACATAGGATCGTCAGGCATCCCACCAGGATCACTCATGCAAAGTTTGGTGCAGAATCTATCGACCGTTCACAGTAAAATACGAGACTTCCTGTTGTCAGGGGGCGTGGCCTAAGTGATGTCATCATTTGACCATCGGATATTATTGGACACCCGATGATGATCAATAACTGAAAGTTTGGTGTCTCTGTAAGTTTTTGTGTTAGAAATACAAATTTTTCCTTTTTTCCTGTGCATTACAAAATCAAACTCAGAGGGCAATGCTGCCCTCTGGTGTCGAATTACTGAAATAATGAAACTATTTCAGTAATTCGACACCAGAGGGCAGCAGTGCCCTACACATGATAGGGATCCCCTTTGTAATTACATATTACACAGTCGATCACAGGGGAACTTTGAGCCCTGCTAACCCCCCTTCAACATGGTCAAAACTCACCATTTTGATAACTTTGAATCGGCCTTGCCTTATCATCAGACTGACCAAGTTTGAAGCCGATCAATCAAAATCTCTTGGAGGAGTTTGATCAAATGCAAAGGCTGTAAATGTCAAAAATGGGGACAAAATCTGAACTTCAATCCAAAATGGCCGACTTCCTGTTGGGTTTAGAGCATTGCTCCAGGAGACTTTTTTGTACGTCCTGACAAGATACACATGTGTACCAAGTTTCGTAATTCTAGGTTAAAGCATGGCTTGGGGCTGATGTTTTAAAATATTCTAGGGGGTGCTGTAGAGAAATGAGGCAACGTCCTCCAAATTTCGCTATGGATTCCTGGATAAGGATAAGGATCCATCCTAGTGAGTTTGGAGCAGCTCGGCCCGAAACTGTGGAATTCAGAGCCAAACGAAATTCGACGGCGTTCGCAACGCCGCCACGCCCACCTGCTTCATCGCAGCCAGTCAGGGTTGGAATCCACAACACACCAACATGTCTTCTGTCTCTCGACACAGTTTCATGTTGATTAGGTCAAAGGGCTAAGATAGCGACCGTTCACAGTAAAACATTACACTTCCTGCTCTCAGGGGGCGTGGCCTACATAAAAAAAAATTTTCACCGCAAGGTATTTTAGGACACCCGATGGCGATCAATCACTGAAAGTTTGGTCCCTCTATGTGTTTTTGTATAGGAAATATAAGAGTTTTTTGTTTCATGGCGAGTAGGTGAACTTTGACCCCTGGTAATCCCCCTTCAACATGCTCAAAAACTCACCATTTTGCTAACTTTTAATTGGCCATGCCTTATGATCAGACTGACCAAGTTTGAAGCCGATCAATCGAAATCCCTAGGAGGAGTTCGATCAAATACGAAGGCTGTAAACGGCCAAAATAGGGTCAAAATCGGACATTCAATCCAAAATGGCCGACTTCCTTCGATAGTTGCACTATGACATTACTTGTAAATACTACATATTCCTTCTGTTCCTCATATTTCAGCTACAATGTATTCCAATTCTACACTTTTCCCTAAAATCTGATATTATATTCCGTGCTTTATAAAGATCATATACCCTCCCCCACTTCCCTCCTCTCTATCCCTTCTTAAACTATCATAGCCTTTTGTAACAAAATCTAGATTTGGTTTTAGCTATGTTTCCTGTATACATATAATCTCTGTTTTTTCTTCAAGTAATATATCATATTTTCATATGTTTTTATTTTGTTAATCTCTGTAAGTCTTTCACCAGATCACCAAAAATGTTTCTCTTTAATTCATCTAAATCCTCATCTCATGGAATGCCATTAATCACACCACAAATAATTTTGTATTCACCAATAAACTTTCTTTCCACCACTGTTTTTTTGCAATTGTTTCAACATGTAATGCCTTGTTTTTACTTTATTTTGTTTATTTTTCAGTCTCATATTTCATAGCTTAGGATATTAAAATAATTCTAACTACTTTAAGCAACAATACCACAATAAAAAAAAGGAATTCATTAGGGAAGAATAAACTTTATCAGGAAAAATGTCCTAAGATTAAGTACAAAAACTAATATTAACATGAGATGCAAATGAAACTAGATAATGAAATACCTGTGCTGCACAGCAGGCATGGTGGGCTCTTTCAAGCCTTGTTTTTCAATCACATCCTGAAGCTTCCTCAGCTCTCCAAGTGTTATCCTTTTCCTTAGACCAAAAGATTTGCTTTGAGTCTCTTTCTGAAGGCCTCTCTGCTGGCTGGCCAGTCCACTCTCTGCCTCCTCCAGGCTTCTCAGCAGGACAGCCACCATGTCAAGACAGGAAGCTGGCGAACCATCCCTAGTTACAGTCAGCCTTGCTCCCTGCAGAAGCAGGTCCAGCTGAGGTGCCTTTTCTTTCAGACTGTCAATGCTCTGTCTGATCAGAGACAGTTTGCAGCGACAGTCCTGCAGGACCAAAGAATCAGTGGAGGAGGTACCTTGGACCCCAGATATGTCATCATCCACCTTGCGTAGTGAGATGAGAAATTGGTCAAGTGCACGGGCTGCCGCTTCACTCTTCTGGACCTGCTGTCGGAGCTGATCCAGGCTGGCTTTATGTGTCTCAACTTCTCTAGTCAGACGGAAGCATTCTCCAGGGTCCAGGTCACTGGACTCAGGGTCCAGTCGGGACAACTGATCCAACTCACTATGAATGTTGTCATGGAGCTCCTTTGGGGAAACAAGACAAAGTTTTGTCTTGATTAATCATGAAAACACATACCAAGACCTGTTCCCATTTGATTAGAATGTGTCAAAATACAGCTGCTTACCCTAAAATCTGAAAGTGCTGCCATTTACTTTTACATCAGTCAAGATCAAATACAATAATATGCATACCACATACAGTCATATTTAATAAATTAGTAAATTAGAATCTGAGGTTTGTTCAATTTAAAGTAGCTTTTCAAAATAACAATGCTTAAGTTGGTCTTAAGTCCAAATTACTGTTTTAAAAAGTGTTTTTTTAGTGTTCTGGTGTAATATTCTAATCTGAAATGTGGTGTTTTCATTAGCTGTAACAAAAAAAATTATCCGTAGAAATAAAGACCTAAAAAAACAGTTTGTGTATAATTAATCCATATAAGGTGTTCTACTTGATAGATTGAGATATTGCAAAAATGAACTTAATATTTTTATTTATTAATTATGACTGTAAATATCAGGTCAAGAATACTTTGACTTTGGACTCTCCTTGTGTGAATTCTGATAGGGAATTCCCGCTCCTACTTGTGAGAACAATTGGAACACATACATGTCCCCCCCAAACATTTTGCACAGCTGAAAGGTTGACAAGGGATATTGACAGCAGACCTTAATATCTTTCAGGATGTTGGTGCTGGCCAGGCTGAAGCCAGTAATATCTTTGGATTGTCTCAGATAGCGGTCCAGGCGGTCATTAAAGTCCACCAGGTGGTTTTCTGTTGAATCAATCTGTCTGAGGGCAGCACCCAGTGAGCTGCCTCTCCTCTGAAGGTCCATCTGTTGGCTGCGCCAGAGCTCCAGCAGCTCTGCCCTCTCTTGCTCCAGCGAAGAGTCCCCTCTCAGTTGGGAAAAGTGGGAACACTGGTTTGCATACTCAGACCACAGTAACTCGGTCTCCTGTCTCAAAAACTGTGGAGGGAAATAGCTCAAGTCAATTTCCTTAGCTCATCACTGTGATTGGTCTGTTTGTTTTGTCATTTTCTGACATGTACCTGTATTTCTTGGAGTCGTGTATGCAGGGCTTTCAGGGAGATTAAGTCAGAAGGAACATCCCTAAAGTTCTGTTCATTTTTAGCCAGATGGGCTTGAAGAGTTCTTTTGCAAGTTTCATATCTGAAAATTCCATGAGATGAAATAAAAAAAATGATCTAAATACTACTGTATCAAAATCTGCAATATAGTCAAATCAAAAACATTTTAGCGCTGAAAAAGTGTGATGTATTGTACCTTTCTAAAGCGTCCTTCTTTGTGATCTCTTCCACAGATGCTTGCTTCTCAATGTTCGTCTTCTTCTCAACCGTTTTCTGAACTATAACCTGGGACACCTGCACCACAATGATAAAATGACATGTCTTATCTGTTGTACCTCAATTAATATTTCTTGAGCGGAGTTTAAGCAAGACATTTTTGTTGTCCATCATTTTGATTGATGGTGTCACTAAATTAATTAATATTCAACAAGTAGAAAAGAGGCTGCAGATTCCATCACAGATAAAACAAATAAACACATCTAGCTTTGCCTCCACAGCAAGGCCAGCCCAAGGCACAAGCAAACTAAGCAGGGCCCCAGGGCCACTCAGGGGGCCCCTCAGTGGAACTGATTTTATTTATTTTTTTAGTAATAATTTCTGTCGTTATATCAAAAATACACAATTTCACCATGAAGTGATTTGTTTTTACAATAATATATATTTGATAAAGTATGTAGAAATGATTATTTTATTGATAAAAAGGAACAAAATAAATTGCTCTTGGGGTGGGCTGTACAGTGGTAGAGCTGTTGCCATGCAGCAAGAAGGTCCTGGGTTCGATTCCCGACCCAGGGTCTTTTTGCATGTTCTCCCTGTGCTTGCGTGGGTTCTCTCCGGGTACTCCGGCTTCCTCCCACAGTCCAAAATCATGACTGTTAGGTTAATTGGTCTTTCTAAATTCTCCATAGGTGTGAGTGTGTGTGTACATGGTTGTGTGTCCTGTCTGTTTCTGTGTTGCCCTGCGACAGAGTGGCGACCTGTCCAGGTTGACCCCGCCTCTTGCCCAGAATGTTAGCTGGAGATAGGCACCAGCACCCCTCCCGACCCCACTAAGGGACAAAGATGTACAGAAAATGGATGGATGGATGGATGCTCCTGTGGCCATGGTAGGTACCGCACATTTCGCAGGTAACATGAGCTGCCCGTGTAACGTGCTGAGCACATCCTATGTGGTCATGTGCTGACATCAAATCCCCACCCTCTCAGAATTAGAAGTCGCTTTTTTCTTGAAAAGTTCCATCTCTGACCCTCTTGACTTAATTAACATGATATTGTGTCAGGTCTTTAGCACAAATATATTTCACTGTAGGGTATGGCCATGGCAATATTGCAAAGTAAGACATGCCATTATGTTTGGCTCTAAATTCCACAGATTCCAACTTAGATATATTAAACTCACTAAGATTAATCCTAATCCAAAGAATGCAGCCTAATATCTTGAAATCTGGACCAAATCCTTAAGGCTCCATAACAGTCACCCAAAGGTTTACGCACATGCACCAGCTCTGGGTCGGGCTGGGATTATGAGCCTGTCTGAGACCTGCAAAAAGGCTTTTTTTCAGGACCCAGATATGGTCCGTGTCTGGACCAAATAGAATAGAATAGAATAGAATAGAATATACTTTATTGATCCCTAAGGGGAAATTGTTTATTTGTTGAAAGCTACTCCATCTTAGGTAATAAATACAGATTGTGTAAAATACAGTATATATATACCTAAGTGTGATAAGTTAAAAATAACTAGATATAAACAAATAAATAAATAACAAGTAATCACATGCAATATATTAATCAATATGTAAAATATAAATGAGCACAGAAAAAAATATAATCAATTAGTACAGCCTTGGGCATTGTAAAGCCTGATGGCAACTGCAGTGGCGCAAAAAGAGGGTATGCAGTGAATGCAATGCATAGGGGCGCTGCACTAAAGGGGGCACAAAAACGATGTGGGGAATTTTTTTTCTAGTCAGCTTTTTAAGTACTTAACAGCTATTTGTGTATGAAATGATCAATAACAGAGGAACAGCACTGATTAGGTGTCCCTCCCCTCCTGCCAGCCGCTCTCCCCTCCCATACAGGTAGCTTGGGCAACGTCCTTCTGTTAGGGTTAGGGTAACAGCGGCTCTTTGGCTCAAATATATTAAATGATGAAATATTGCACATTTTTATTCTTTTTTATTGCCCTCTAGGCAGCAATTTATTCACATATATGTACATTTATTATTATTGGTACTTTAATTAAAAATGAGTTGTACAAGTTTATGCCGTTGGGGTGGGGGGGTGGGAGGGATGCCAATGACATGTTCGCATACACCTCAGAAAGTATGTAGTTGCGCCCCTGATTACCAGGGGTCAAAGTTCGCCTACTCGCCATGAAACACAAAACTGTTATATCTTCTACACAAAAACTCACAGAGGCACCAAACTTTCAGTGTTTGATCATCATCAGATTACCTACAATACTCATTGGTCAAATTATTACATCGCTTAAGCCACGCCCCATGAGAACAGGAAGTGTCATGTTTGGAAGTGTCAACAATCTCTATCTGACCCCTTTGACCTCATCAACATGAGTCTGTGTCCAGAGACAGAAGACATGTTGGTGTGATGTGGATTCCAACCCTGATTGGTTCTGATGGAGCAGGTGGGCGTGGCAGCGTGGCAAAGTGACCTGTAACGTCATTGCCATACGTTTGGCTCTCAATTCCAGAGTTTTGAGCCGAGCTGCACCAATCTCACTAGGGTACATCCCTGTCCACCCCCAGAAAAGAATCCGCAAGAATCGTTGGTGGGCGTGGCCTAATTTCTCTACAGCACCTCCTAGAATATTTTAAATGATCAGCCCCAAGTCATGCTTTAGCCCAGAATTATGAAACTTGGTACACGTGTAACTTGTCAGGACCTACAAAAATGTCTCTTGGAGCCATGGTCCAAACCCAACAAGATGTCGGCCATTTTGGATCAAAGCCATCATGTTCTCTTTTTCATGTCGTATCTGGTCAAACTCATCTTACAGCTTTTGAGATACAGACTTCAAAATCACTCAGCACAGTCTTGAGGCATTGAAGGTCCAAAGTTATAAAAAGATTTCTCGTACATCAAAGCATGTGAGAGTGGCTAAGTGTCAAACTTTGACTATTCGCCATGAAACATCAAGGTTCAATAACTTCCACATGCAAGGTCACAGCTGCATTAGACTTCCTATGTCTCTCTACAGACCAGTCCTGATTACATTGTCAAGTTCAATTGATGACATCACCTTAGCCCCGCCGACTTCCGACAGGAAGTCACCTGTTTTTTCTACTGTATATCTTACTTTTACTCGATGATTCATATGGGTTTAATTCTATGCCACCTGACATAAAATGACATGATGAACTCTGTCAATGCTGGCTGAACTGTGTGGGCGTGGCCAAATGGTGAATTTCAATCCCTCGCCATAACCATACGGTCGTCTCTAAATCATACATGCTTCATCCGATTTGCACCAAACTGGATATGCATGACCTTTGTTCACCTCTAAAGAGCTTAATAGCATTAAATTGTAATTGGACTCCTCAGTGCCCCCTAGGTTAATCCATCAGCAATATCTTCTTGCTACATGAAACAATCTGCACCAGATTTTTGTGCGTCGTTGGCTAGCGCTGCCAAATGCATTGATGTGTATCACCTGGCAGATGGGTGTGGGAATGGCACGGGAGCATCTGCGTTGGCAAGAATGCGGCGATGCTGGAACCCCCGCGGTCGCCAATAGGCTGGAGTGGCGCTGAGCTGCAAGGGCCGCCCAACGCCGCTTGTGGCTTTAATTTAATCTTCTTTTTGTTCAAAATGTATGCCTAAAAAATGCGATATTTTGCCTAAGTCCTTCATGTTAAACTTTGATTTTATTGCTTCTTTGAAACCTCAATGCTGCTAGCAGCAATGATCAAGTCATCCACCCAAATGAGCACGATAACCGTGTCATTTTCTGTTTGTTTTCTGTATACACAATGATCAACTAGGTTGCTTTCAAAGTTGTTTTGTGCAAGATGATCGTTCAGGAGTTTGTACCAATTTCTCCCTGATTGTTTTACTCCATACAGGAATTTCTTTCATTTGTACACACATTTATGTCCTGTTTCTGTTTGTTGTTCAAATCCCTCAGGCTGTTCCAAGCAAATTTCTTCCGCAATTGGGGCATGCAAATAAGCTGTTTTGACATCCATCTGATGTACTTAAAGGTTGTTCCGAACTGCTATCTGCATTAATGCTCACACTGATGTTATGTTAGCTGTTGGAGCAAAAGTTTCATAGGAGTCTATACCTTCTTTTTGGCTCTAGCCTTTTGCTACATACCTAGCTTTGAAAATCTATTTTCCTTCATTTTCTTTGAGTGTATTGTTAAGGAAAAATGATTATTTTTAGTGCTTAATACAGTTAATCTTACGACATGTGTAAAAGGTATATTCAGCACTCTTATTTGGAACAGTTTTCTGTTGAGCATTTGGGATTGAGCAGATGAGCAGGCATTCAGACAGGCAGGAGCCTCCCCACTGTGAGGCCGGGCCATAGGAGGCCATAAAATTAGCATTCCCGGCAGGGCAGAGAGACTTTAGATTTCACAGGTATCTGTGAAGTCTTATCTCAGGATCGTTCTGTACTCAGAATGACCGTGGGAGACACGGGGGGTCAGAGCGCAGCGATGCGTTCTTTGTCTCGCTAGAAGACAGATGGCCCTTTGATCTTTGCGTAGATCAGGGGGAGTTCCAAGTTTCTCCGAGTGCTTAAGGGAGTTTCCAGTTGGTCAACTGGAGGAACGCCTTGAGTGCATAAATTAAATAGAGAAACACCTCTTTACTATAAGATTTCGTGTCAGGAGAAAAAATACAGAGAGCGGCCACCATTTTGCCTTTTTTGCATCGGCTCTCTCCAAAGACGCGTCTTTGCCTTTTTGTTTGTCTTTGTTTTGTGTTTGTCTGTCTTCCCCTTGTCTGTCTTTATTTTTATGAGAAAAATGCATATCTCTGTTGCTCTGCAGTTTTGTTGTTCATTGCTTTGTATGGAATTAAACTCTGTGATCTGTGACGTCAACGCGCTTTGTTGTTGTTTCACTTTAGCAGCACGCCGCCGCCTGCTGAGGTTCCGGGAAGATTAAGGAGGAAAGAGCCAAACGTTTTGTCCAAAGTTAACATTAAGTTATCCTCTTTTTAATAGTATATACCCACTTCCCTCCAACTGTGTGCGTTCCTCTGGTAGAACACTCAGTTCAAATGTTTTGTTTTCTTAAAGCGAGTCAATTTCATCCCTCATTACCTGTCTCCACCTGTCTGCCTGTGGTGACTTCTGAGCCTCACTGAAAGTTTGAGGGATACCAAACACAGCCCTGTAACAATGATCAACAGTTATTTGTGTTGCATCTTTAGTTTTAGGATCTAATTGGTAATCTTCAAGGTATTTTCAGGGCCTTTTCTCTCTTTTTGGATAACGATCGATTCGCTTTGTTTGAGTTTGATCATTAATTTCACCCCCAGTGAGATAATCTGGAAACTCTGCATTTAGTTTCCTGAAGAGTAACTTCCTCTTTGTCACTTGGGGTGACAAATTCAAATACCCACATGTTTGAAAGATTAGGCTTTCTTCTTGTCCTCAAGAAATATGGGGTGTTTTTGGTTCTGTTACTATAACATCTGTTGCGAATGTGGGCAGCACACTGAAGAGCATATGGTCACAGGTAAGCCTTTTTCTGATAACATACACCTTCCCATTTCAAAGAGCGTTCTCCACCTCTCTGCTTTTCCGTTTTGGTGTGGGGAGTACAGTGATGACGTTTCATGTCTAATGCCTTTATTTCTGAGTAGTGTTTGAAAATCATTACATGTGTACTCGGACCCATTGTCTGACCTAAAACACAACATTACCATAGGGTGCACAGTATGTGAGAAATTGCTTTGTTTCTTTAGTCACATCACTTTTGATTTTCAGAAAATAGTCTGCAATAGATCCTGAGAAGTCATCAGTAAAGGAAATAGCATACCTGTGTCCTTCTAAGCCTATAAGGTCAATAGGTCCTGATAGGTCAGTATGAACCAACTCTAGTGGCTTGCTCGTTTTAACATCTGACTCTTTGTTTCTGCTGTTGATAAATTCCCTTCTGTACAGATGTTACACTCCATTTTACTGTTGTCAATGACTTTCATTCCCTCTACTACATTTTGTAATTTCATATCAGCCATGTTACAGTGTCCTAATATTTCATGCCATGTTTTCAGATCACAAGCTATCACTTTAGATCACTTTATCTCTGTTCATCATGTCATTTAAGTTTTCCTCAATGTATCCTTCATTACTGCTTTTCATCCTCAGGTAATACAGTTTCTCATGTACCTCAATAGGGAACACAGAATTATTCCATTAAGCTTGTTGTTGTCAGGCACAAGATTCCAGCTGACTTTGAATATCATGGTCTGGTCTTCCTCATGGTTGTCCTGCATGTCTGAAGTCTGCTTGGCATCATCTTTCCATTTCGATCTTTTTCTGCATGTCTCGTCACTATGGGTTGTACTTCTGTGGTAGCTGCACCATTTTGGCGCGGTCTTTTGGCATCAGTCTCTTGCCATGTGCCCGCACTGTCCGCAGTTGTAGCAGTTTACAGTTGTCATGCCCACTTTCATTACATTATCTGACTTCGGTTTGCTTTCAAACGTTTCTGTCTCTTCATAGCTTAGAAGTCTGCTCTTAAACTGTGTGAAGCTCAAGTCTTCACTGCTCTGTGTTGTGTGAATAGCAAAAGGCTTATATGATCCTGGGAGTCCCTTCAGAATCCTCGCTATTATTAGTCCATCATTAATAACCTCTTTTGCATTTTTCTGCATTTTTTCCTCTCTTGATGAATAATAAATCCATCAAGTTTGAAAACATGTGCTCAATTTTTGCCAAAGTTATGAGGGGGGAACCATATATTTTAGTTGTCTGAAATAATCTGTACCCCCTCTATTTCATAGGAACAAATTAAATTACCAGGAAATCTTCAACTGTGCTAATTCCTCTCATAATCAACAACAAATCATGTGATTTTGGTAACTTTTACTTCTTAGTTGCCAAAGCTATGGGGGGGAACAACATATTTTAGTTATTTTAGCTGCCCGAAACAATCTGCCCCCCACACCCCCCTTGCCCACCCTCAATTTCAAAGGAACAAATTAATTTACCAGCAAGTTTTTAACTGTGGGTAGGGTTAGGGAAACTGTTGTTCATCATTTGCCAAAGTTAAAGGGGGGAACCATATATTTTAGCTGGATTAAATAACCTATTCTTTGTAGGGGAAACAGATTATTTCAGGTGGCTAAATATTTGGTTACGCCCTCATAACTCTGGCAAATAAACAGCAGATTTTACAAAAATAACAGGACTTATTGTTGATAAATTGGGGAATAAACACAGTTAAAGACTTGTTGGTAAATTAATTTGTTCCTATGTTATAGAGGGAGAAGAGAGCTAAAATAGAGTATGTGTTGTTCCCCCCTCATATCTTTGGCAAATAAAAAGCAAATGTTACCAAAATAACAGGATTTATTGTTGATGAAGAGAGGAAAAAGAACATTTTTCCTCTCCACAAAATGAATTTGTTCCCATGTTATGCAGGGGGAGCTGATTATTTCAGGCAGCTAAAATATGCGTGTCCCCCCTCATAACTTTGTCAAAACACCTGTAAGTGTTTTCAAACTTGCAGGATTTATTGGTGATGAAGAGAGGAATAAGCACAGTTAAAAAGTTTGTGAAAAAATATTTAGCTCCCCTTTTGTTTAGGTGGAACATATTATTTCAGGCAGCTAAAATATCTGGTTCCCCCTTTAACTTTGATTAATAATGAGCAACATTTTCAAAAATCACAGGATTTGTTGTTGATGAAGAGAGGAACAAGCATGGTTAAAGACTTGCTAGTAAATTAATTAGCTCCCATGTTATAGGGGGGAACAGATTATTTCAGGTGGGTAAAATATTTGGTTCCCCACTCATAACTTTGGCAAGGAATGGACAAATGTTTTCAAACTTACATGATTTATTGTTGATGAGAAGATTAAACACTACTAAATACTTGCAGATAAGTTAATTTGAATTTGCTCCCATGGGGAACAAATAATGATTTGAACCAATTATTTTACCCACCTGAAATGTCAGGTGGGTAAAATAATTGGTTCTCCCCTCATAACTTTGGCAAAAAAAGGAAATGTTATAATATTTACAAGATTTGTTTTCATGAAAAGAAGATTAAACACAGTGAAGGACTTGCAGGTAAATTATATTTTTTCCATGTTATACAGGGTGTGGGGGAACAGATTATTTCAGGTGACTAAAATATATGGTTGCCCCCAAGTAACTTTGGCAAATAAAGAGTAAATATTACCAAATTTCTGGTCTTGTGCGAAATTCTGCTCCGCTGTGAAAATCTGATCTCCCTGTGTCGGGAGCATGCACTGCAGCCAAAGAGGATCCATTCATTTTTGCTCTGATCGATTTCTCGGTAAAACAACTCATTTACTTTTGTCACTTAAACCCTATTTTTGTCACTTAAACCTGACAGAAAAAGTCAGTTACTGTGCGTATTTATAAGTTTTCTTTGCTAATATAAGAGGAGGGAAGCCTGCTGATGGCAGGGCACAAATATGGAACTTCCTGAAAAGATGCGAGGGTAGGCTTTTTGTAAAATCCCGTTCTAATGTTAAATATGACAGATTACTGAATAAAAGAAATTTCCAGTTGCTAATTTTTGGTGGCTCAAACATGCTATCACACATAACAATCACTAAGAATTTGGAAATGGTTGGTCTTTACTTGCCAAAGTTAAGGTGGGGGGGTGATACTTCAGCTGCCTGAAATAATCTGTTCCCCATCCATCTGATAGGAACAAATTAATTTAACTGTGCTTATTCCTCCTCTCATCAACAATAAATTCTGAAGATTTGGTAGCATTTACTCTTTATTTGCCAAAGTTATGAGGGAGAAAACCACATACTTTAGCTGCCAGAAATAAAATGTTCGCGCTCCATAATAGGGGAACAACTTAATTTACTAGTAAGTCTTTAACTGTTCTTATTCCTCTCTTCATCAAAAATAAATCCTGTGATTTTGGTAACATTTGCTTTTTATTTGCCACAATTTTGAGGGGGGAACAACACATATATGCTATTTTAGCTGCCTGAAAGAATCCATTTCCCCTACATTTCATAGGAACAAATTAATTTACCAGCAAGTCTTTAACTGTGCTTATTCATGTCATTATCAACACCAAATCATGTGATTTTGGTAATATTTGCTCTTGATTTTGATTTACCAAAGTTATGAGGGGGGGAACCAAATATTTTAGCCACCTGAAATAATCTGTTCCCCCTCCATAACATGGGAATAAGTGTGCTTATTCCTCTTTTCCCTAACAACAAATCATGTAAATATTGTAACATTTGCTCAGTATTTACCAGTTATTAGTGGGGAACCATATATTTTAGCTGCCTGAAATAATCTGTTCCCCCTCTATAACATAGGAACTAATTAATTTACCAGCAAGTCTTTCATTGTGTTTATTCCTCTCATCATCAAAAGCAAATTCTCTATATTTGGTAACATTTTCTCATTATTTGCCAAAGTTAAAAGGGGGGAGCCATATATTTTAACTTCCATGTTATGGAGGGGGAACAGTTAAAAAAAATTTCAAATTAAAAACACACGCACACAAAAAAAGAAAAATCAAACTCAAAAAGGGCATGAGGGGCATCAAGGATAAAAGGGGCAGGGGCTCAAGTCTCCACCGCCCCTCCCCCCCTTCTGCACATGCCTGATTAAGTCCACAAGCAAAATGAGTAAGAAATGGATCAGAACTCATTGGAAAGTTTATTTGCAAAGGGAAAAGGCCCAGAGAAGAGACAGGAGAATAGATTTATCCCGGTAGTGGACTCCCACATTTGCACTGCATGATATGTGGCGACCAACTCGCTAATGAGGCAATGAAGCCTTCAAACTGCTTTGCCACATAGAGACCAAGCACCAAAGTGTGCATAAGCAACATTTCGACAACAGGTTTGATCGGTTCGTGTGTCCAGCCACATGGCAGGAGCAACACACCAGACACAAACCGATTCCAGAAGAAAATCCCGTAAAACCCCCAACATACCATACATGAATCTAGAATAAACAAACACAGATGACGACGTAGAAGCAATAGCAACAGTTTGTGGACTAATTTTAAGTGGTATGTTCATTGTGTGTGTTCATCAAAGCCAATATAAAAATGTATTTATCAGAATAAGTTGTATCAAATGTAAACATTGTGCCCCAAAACAATTAAAAAATCACATCAAAAAGTTTGAAATGTTGTCTTCAATGTTTTTTTGATTCCTAAATATAATAGTGGGTGAGAGAGAATGTGTCAGTAACATTCATTAACTTAAAATGCTTTGTAGAACAGCACTTTATGAAGTTTGGTCCATTTACCGGTACTTGTATTAGCTTTACCCACATTCAATATGGCTGACGCTATGGCTTATTGCGGCAACACTACGTTTTGCTGGTTCAAAAGCACAACGTAGTGCTGTCAAATTAGGGATTTCTCAGATTTCCCACTGGTACATATCTCTTCCAACGTGTTTTTGTCATCTGTAATTGTGCTACGTTAATGTTGTGTTTTTCAATTTGTTGAAGTGGTTTGCACTTCAGGGCCACCGTATTTCAATTGACTTAACATAAAGTGAATCATGTTTTAAACCAGTCATGGCATATTGTATGAATGTTGTAGCTATGAATATGTATATACCTACAAAAACCGATTTAACTATTTTCAGATGTCTTTATTTTTCTAACCCCGCTTTCAACAATAACAAAATATTTCAACCTGCTCTGCCTGACAATTACACATTGTCAATTAATTACATATAAAAAATATTATGGATTTTTTTACTATAATTCTAAAATAAACACTACTGTTTTATTAAAAATAAAACTAATACTGATGTATTAATGATCATTTAAACTCCACAATAAACCACAATATTCCACTAAAAACACAGTAGAAAATTGAATAAATCAAAATATAATGTTTCCCCATGGCAGTCTCAGGAGATGATTGTGGAGAAACTGTGATTCTGATCTCTGGTCTTCTGATCTCTATGTGTCTGCAGAGTTTTTCCCCTGATCCTTTTTGTCTCATGTCAAACTGTCAAATTTGCTTTGTATTCGGCCTGTCTTAAGATGTTCAGTCACGTATGTACATCTTCCTACTACTCACATATTATTGCAAGAGTTTTCACTTCTGAGAATATGGTGAGGTACCGGATGGATGTTATAAAAGAGTGCAGATATTGAGAGCAGTTCTATATTTGTTGCCTGATGTGCTCCAAACTGTTCTGTCCATAACACTTCCAGCACTGTCAGCCCCCAGTCAGCAAGAGGCGTTTAACTCTATGTCCATGTCAGAGATTATTTTCAGAATTGATTTGTTATGGATTGATTTAGTTGCCTCTGTGATGTACTCTGTGCATCTGCACCAAGTATGTGTGAATTGTAATCCTTGAAAATGAAGGACAGCCATCAGATTTTTCCATCATTTAAAAAAATAAATGGTCAAATATGGAAAATATTCTGTTAACTTGTTCACTGGAAATTTACTGCTAACAGAAGGTCTTTTAACAGAAAACATGGTTTTCTCTAAACTTACCTCTCCTGAAACTGGAAGCTTTTCACTATATTTTTTAGATCCCTTCTGTGTGGTCCCAACCTCACCAGAGCCTTGATGAACTCTACAAAATAAAACAATAATAAACACCAGGATTAAGTTATACCGAATTTAATTTTTTTTTTAAATGCTATAATATAAATGTTTATAAAAACAGTTCCATATCCAAAGAAAGTCAATGAATTATCTTTTGTCTATTTTTCTAAACTAACCTGAAATCATATGAGGTAGTTTCATGTATTTATGAATAAATGTCTCCATATCTTATATACATATATATATATATATATATATATATATATATATATATATATATATATATCTGGTTGTCATTTGGGTCAAATCATGACCCGAATGACAACCAGACCTCCTCGGCGCCAATTACAACGGCTGAGTGAAGTACCATCAGAAAGCCTCATTGAGAATGTGAATGCAGCATTGAGAACGATCCCTACCAACACCATAACAGAAACCAATGAGCTGATCTACAACTCAGCATCAGTGATCCTCGAGATACTTGGCTATAAGAGCAGCCATGAGACCCAATACCCACCATGGAAAAGACGGCTAGAGGCTAAAATCAAGGTAACAAGGAGGGAAGTGAGCCAACTGTCAGAGCTCCACAAGGGTACAATGAAAAGACCAGTACCCAGAAAGTACAGGCAGATGCCCATACCTGAAGCACTCGAAACTGCCAAACAGAGGCTCCAAGCCTTGGCAAGCCGCCTAAAGGGATACACAAGGGAGAATGAATCCAGAAGAATTAACCGGCTCTTCTCCACTCAACCAGCTAAGGTGTACTCTCAATGGCAGGGTAATAACAACAGAGTAGACCCACCAAGGCTGGAGACTGAACAATACTGGAAAGGCATATGGGAAAGGGAGGCGTCCCACAACAGCAATGCACAGTGGTTGATCTCTCTACGAGAGGACCATAGTAACCTCCCTGAGCAAGCCTTGGTAACCATCACTGTGACAGATATCCAAGAAAGAGTCTCAGGTATGAAAAACTGGACAGCACCAGGGCCTGACATGATCCATGCCTACTGGCTAAAGAAACTCACTGCCCTCCATGAGCGACTGGCAGGCCAAATGAACCAGCTGCTACAAAGTGGGACTCACCCTGAATGGTTAACTGAAGGGCGGACAATCCTAATCCAGAAGGATCCATCAAAGGGTCCAGTCCCACCCAACTACCGACCAATAACCTGCCTCTCCACAACATGGAAGCTCATGTCAGGCATCATAGCGGCCAAGATAAGCAAACACATGGATAAACACATGAGCACGGCACAGAAAGGTATCGGTGTAAATAGCAGAGAAGCCAAACACCAACTCCTCATAGACCGCACAGTTGCCCGAGACTGCAAAACCCGACACACCAACCTGTGCATGGCTTGGATTGATTATAAGAAAGCCTATGACTCAATGCCGCATACTTGGATCATTGAATGCTTAGAGATGTATAACATCAACAGGACTCTGAGAGCCTTCATTGCAAACTCGATGAGGCTGTGGAAAACCACCCTTGAAGCCAACTGCAAACCACTTGTACAAGTGTCCATCAAATGTGGCATATACCAAGGAGATGCTCTGTCCCCGCTACTGTTCTGCATAGGCCTGAACCCCCTCAGCCAAATTATCAACAAGACTGGCTACGGATACTGACTCAAAAATGGGGCCAACATCAGTCACCTTCTCTACATGGATGACATCAAGCTGTATGCCAAGAGTGAGCGAGACATCGACTCACTGATCCACACCACCAGGATCTACAGCACGGACATTGGGATGTCATTCGGACTAGAGAAGCGTGGTCGGCTGATCACCAAGAGGGGGAAGGTCATCCGCACAGATGGGGTCTCACTCCCAGAAGGAACAATAGTAGACATAGAGGACAGTTACAAGTACCTAGGTATACCACAAGCAAATGGCAACCTCGATGAGGTCACAAGGAAAGGAGCCACAGCTAAATACCTCCAACGAATAAGGCAAGTCCTGAGAAGTCAGCTCAATGGCAAGAACAAAATCTGTGCGATAAACAGCTATGCCCTGCCTGTAATCAGATACCCTGCTGGAATAATTAGCTGGCCAAAGGAGGAGATAAAAGCCACAGATATTAAGACTAGAAAACTACTAACAATGCATGGAGGGTTCCATCCCAAATCCAGCACCCTGAGACTGTACACGAGCCGCAAGGAAGGAGGCAGAGGACTAGTGAGTGTGAGAACCACAGTCCAGGACGAAACAACTAAGATCCATAAATACATCAGGGACAAAGCCTCAACAGACAATGTGCTCAGTGAATGTCTCAGACAACAGGGAACGGAGGTTGAGGTGCCAGAGATACCATCATGGGAGGACAAGCCCCTACATGGGATGTACCACCAGCAAATAACCCAAGTGGCTGATATCAGTAAATCCTACCAATGGCTGGAAAAAGCTGGACTCAAGGACAGCACAGAGGCCCTCATCCTGGCCGCCCAGGAACAGGCCCTAAACACCAGAGCAATAGAGGCCCAGATATACCACACCAGACAAGACCCAAGGTGTAGGTTGTGCAAGTAGGCCCCTGAGACAGTCCAGCACATAACAGCAGGGTGCAAGATACTGGCAGGGAAAGCGTACATGGAACGACATAACCAAGTTGCAGGCAAAGTGTACAGAAACATCTGTGCAGAATATGGACTGGAAACCCCGAGATCAAAGTGGGAAACACCCCCAAAGGTGGCGGAGAACGCCAGAGCTAAGATCCTGTGGGACTTCCAGATCCAGACAGACAAAATGGTAATGGTGAACCAACCAGACATTGTCGTAGTGGATAAACAACAGAGGAAAGCCGTTGTGGTAGATGTAGCAATACCAAGCGACTGCAACATCAGGAAAAAGGAGCACGAGAAACTAGAGAAATACCAGGGCCTCAAGGAGGAACTGGAGAGGGCCTGGAAGGTGAAGACCACAGTGGTGCCTGTGGTCATCGGGGCCCGCGGGGCAGTCACCCCCAAACTGGACCAATGGCTACAACAGATCCCAGGAACAACATCAGACATCTCAGTCCAAAAATGTGCAGTCCTTGGCACAGCCAAGATACTGCGCAGAACCCTCAAGCTCCCAGGCCTCTGGTAGAGGACCTGAGCTCAGAGGATAAGAACCACCCGCGGTGGGTGAGAAGGGAATTTTTTATAATAATTCTCATATCTTCACATGTAGATGTGAGGACTATAAAGCTTCACATCTACATCTTAACCTAGGAAATAAGTGGACCTTATTTCTGAAAAATAAAGAATCTGTCATTGTCTTGAAACTTGTGTTGATAATCTTCCTCCTGCTGCTCTTGAAGTTCTACACACAGCTCAAACCAGTGTGGCAGATTAATTTAACAGTCTGAGACACAATAAATAGCTTTCAGATTACTATCCTCCCTTTCATTACATCACAGAGAATCAGGTTGTGGTGAATCTTGGTCTGCACTAAACTGATACTGAATGGCAGCCAACCTCTTTTCACACTCCAGGAGTTGTGTCTGAGCCAGGTGATGAGTGTCCTCAGGACTCAGAGTGCCACACAGCTGTTTCAGGGTCTCCAAGTGCTGACCGGCTTCTGCAAAGTCAGCTGGGAAGCAAGCCTGGGGAATGATCACATACATCAAGAATCAAGTCAAGTTTATTTGTAAAGCACATTTCAGCAACAAGGCAGTTCAAAGTGTTCTCCTATATAAAACACCATAAAGAAAAAAATAAAAAATAAAAAAGTGATCGATTCCACCCCCCAAAAAAGGCTAAATTAATAAATATAACTTAGAAACTTGTTTTATCCCAGTAGTTAGTTCTATAGATTTCTAAAAACATTGAGCTTAACACTGGTATGACTTGTAGTAGCAACACATGCATATGGGGTGACTGGAAGCCATACATACTCATAGGATAAATGAATCTTACAAAAGGCCAGTTGTCTGCATTTCTCTGTGTTAAACAAAGAATAATCTAAGACTGATGCCGGTGACCAAGATAAATCAGTTTCACAAACAGTTAAGATATGATTGTTTTCTCTGCGTTAGATGAGTACTTACTTAAAATGTAATAATTTTAGCATCTTTTTACATTAATGGTCTTGCACAAATAAACACTGATTTGATTGATAACATAAAATTGATAAAATAATGCAAGTAACCAGATAAATTTGTGCATATGAAATTTTGAGCTATTAAATGTAGACATAATAATGCAATGTGACACAACACAAGAAAGTTGAAAAATGTTCAGCTGTTGTGGAAAGTGGTGGAAAAGTTTTGCCTTTCACTGTTAATTGCTCCTCAAATGTTGAGCCTTTTAGTCTCACTAAAGTCAAATCTTTCTCCATCATCAGCTCTCCACTGTAAAGGTTTTAATAAACTGATTTTTTCTTTTTATCATAATCTATTTTAACTAAAAACATTCCAGCTTGAAAAAGTAGCACCAGAAATGCTTTGTGATGGACCGAGCAGTAAAAGATGAGTCAGGCACAAGTTTAAGTCCAAAAAGAAGTTTTTTTTTTTATTTAACCCAAAACAAAAGTTAGGTTTATAATAAAAATGACAGAGTTGGGTCTATAAAAGAGGTCAAAGTAACAGAATTCTACTCAAACTGAGAACACTAACTCAAACAAACAGACATATCTAAATGAGACAAAGGAGAAACTTAAATACTGGCTGATCAGCCTACATGAAAACACACGAAAACCTAACTGAAACTAACATAAGAAAATCCCATTCCCCCCTCTTAATGCTGAGTTGTGGTATGAACCAATCTGTTGTCTCCATACTCTTGTTCCACCCCTTCTCCATCTCTTAGTTTCACTGAAGGACTGGAGCAGTCGGCACTGAGGTAACTCAAACAAACAATCATTTGATTGATACCCTGTCATGATTACATGTATGCTTACAATTGATTCCTTTCATCTACTGACAAAATCATGGCTGATGTTAAAAAGAGCAGCATTCCCATAGTTGAGCCCACTCACCAAAATCCTCTCTGATAAGTTCCTTGGAGGAATGCAAGGAGGCGGAACAAGGTGTGAAAGCAAGCAGGTAGATTAAGCTCCGTAGTCATTGGAAATTGTTAATGGACTGAACGTTGTAAAGAAAAATGATTATTTAATGCTAAAAATACACTTAATCTTACGACATGTGTAAAGGGATAGCCAACACTTTATTTGGAACAGTTTTCTGTGGAGCATGGGGGAAGTAGGGCCTTTTTTCCTCCCCCGCTGACAGACACAAAGCTATAAAATTTACACTCTGATAGGAGTTACAGACTCTTTGGCGCCTCTCCCTCGTACCTGGCGCGGCCCAAGACGAAGTCGTCCGCCCTTTCACTTAGATAAAAACCAGACATCGGGGCTGTGATGAGGGGAGTTTCTAAGTTTCTAATTGGTCAAAGAACGGAACGCCTTGACTGCATATATTAAATAGGGAAACACCTCTTTCATTAAAAAGTACAAGTCAGCAAGCCAACGGAGAGTTTTTTCCATCTTTTTACTCCACGTTGGGCGCCTTTGTCTGTCTTATGTATTTTGTGTTTGTCTGTCTTCCCCTTGTGTGTTTTTATTTTCATGAGAAAATGCATATCTCTGTATCTCTGCAACTTTGTTGTCGATTGTTTTGTATGAGATTAAAACTCCGTGATCTGTGACGTCAACACGTTTTGTTGTTGTTTCGTTTTAGCAGCACGCGGTTGCAGGACGCTCACGGAGAACCCCGCTCGACCCGGTTAACAGGAGGAAAAGGAGAGCCATGCTTTTCCAAAATTTAAGCTAACATAATAACTTTTCTCCTTAACAATTTGGGGGCTCGTTCGGTTACGGATTCTGAGCGGATGGAGCTGTCACGCGTTGGCCTGGTTCGGCTCGGTGAGGTGAGATACTTTTGATTATTTTTTGTTGTTTGCACCGCCGTGTGCTGGAAAAGGCGAGCTAGACTGTTGCGGCTGTATCCAGACACGCGGAGTTCACGGAGCTGCACAGGTACAGAGATTGTGTTTATAAAAGAGTCGATGGTTGAGTAATTGGATTATAAATACGCAAACAAGAGGACTGTGGCGGGTCCAGACGTAGGGCTAGCTTACCCTATTGTAAAAGGCTGGGGTTTTCTTAGTTTTTGGTTCTTTTCCCCGGAGGGTTTATTCTTGTACCTCTGAATTTAAAAAGAATTTGGGAATTGTGTATCAATTTGGTAGTTTGGGCTTGTATTGGCCCGGAGACTGACTCATCTCCAGTAGACTTACAATTGGCTTAACAAGGCTGAATCGCCTGTCTTCAGTACAACGAAGTGCCTTAGCACGGCCAATCGTGTGTATTCAGGAAGACGAAGTGACTGAGCTAGGTTGCGTCGGCCGTGGTGACGAATAGAAATGCATTTTTAAAGCCGGCATTTTATTTTATTTTTTCCCCGTTGTCTCTTCCGTTTGTCCGACACCGTGTTTATGTTTCTCTGTGTGTCGCGATCTGTGCTTGTTGCCGCGACACGTGGCTGTCTGCTCCAGAGCTCTGGGTGTGTGTATGTGTGCATGTGTGTATCTGCGTGTGTGTGTGTGTGTGTGTGGCCGTGTGCGTGCGCGAGTTCGGGCTGGCTGTGTGTCTGTGCAGAGTGAGAAGCTGTGTTTAAATAGCGCTGCTTGTGTTAATTTGCATTGATTTTGCTGTGTTTTATTGTGAAGTTATTATGGACACTGAGTTGCGACACGTGCTATACGCTATGGTTCGTAGAAGAGTCTTAACGGGAAAGTAGGACGATGGCGACACGTGGTCTTTTAGTTTAAAAATAAATAAATAACTAAAAATAAAAATAACAGTTAAGTAAACTAAACTGGTACCAGAGAAAAAATTATTGGTTGTGGTTTGATTTTAGCATAACTTTGAGATCTCTCTTTTTAAACGTGCACGGGGAATTAAAAGGTTCCTGACGATTGGAGTTTAAAATTAATTAAATTGACACATGAAACTATGTTAATAACACATTGGATAATGTCTGAAGCTTCAGTAAATTTCATATAAACTTCAGTAAAATTGATATAAATTACATTAAAACTTTGATACAATGATGACTGACTGGAAACTTTGACTGACTATAAACCTGGCCAGATGTGTGTTTTGTGTTTTTTGTAATGTGCTTTGTGTTCTTGTGTTGAATTGCAATTCATGTTGGTGTGAAAGAGTGTGAGATTGGAGATAAGATACCATTTGGTATTTTATGTCATATAAATACAGAGCAATTTCTCAGTGCTGTTTGATGGTGCAAAATTTCTAGTTTTTTCAAACATCCTCTGTGTTAAATTGAACTAACTTCTTAAAATTAAACGATAACAGCAGTAAGTGTGAACGGCAGTGTGAAGTTAGGAAGGTGATTAAACGATAGAATCTTGATAAAATAAATCATCTGAACAAATTGAACATAACTATGGGTTCTAAGGTTAAATAAATGAATAAATAAATAAATATAGAAAGACAGAAAGAACAAGCCACGAAAATTAGGTCACAGAGGATTTTAGAAATGCGGTCTTGGCAAATTAATAGATAAATACACATGATTGAGTAGAGACATAAATAAACTAAAAGTATATAGCATTGATGACTAAAATATTAGCTTAAATGTTAAGTATTCCTTTTAGGCTGACGAGGAAGTAGTAAAATAGAATGAATTACAATGAGTAAAATAGGATTTTTTTCATGAGTTGAGGATAAGACAACACGAAAGATCTTTAGAGAAACAGGCTCTAATTGTAAGGGGAATTGCTCAGATGACAACAAAATGCAAGATGCAACTGACTCTAGATATTTTCACAATCAGTCTTTTTCAAACTGACCAAAACTTTAAATTTGATAAAATATTGTTAAATCTACAGGACGTATTGATAATTACGACAGAGTAAACTAGAAATAACTCTCTTGTTAAATAGAAATTGATTAAATATAGAAAAGTTTGCTAAAATTTACAAATTTGTTGTTGAAGGATAATATTAAATTTGAAATACCTTATGGGTTAATGGTAAAGATCATATGGAACTTTTGTAGAGAATAATGTGGACAAGGGGACTTGCAGCCCCCCCCTTGCAGCCGCTTCAGGAGGGCCACAGAGCTGGGCTGTAACTGCTACCCCACTAGATTCAACTAATTAACATGTGAAGCCTCCTTGCATACCACTAATTTTAAGTGCGAAGTAACCTCTGCTTACAGCAGTTCAGCAGAACAGGACAAGCTGCTGTAAGGCACATCATTGTCTCTCCCATCATTTAAAGTACCTCTTGACAAGAAGTCTGAATATAAGTTACAATTTTAGTAGTGGTACGACGAAAGGTTTTTTAAGTTCAAATTTTACGCTTAGAGACTAACACATATCTGATGCTTTACGTGCCAAAGCCTACTAAAGTATTTAAAGTATTGGGAGTTCTTCCTGACATCCTTATTGGCTCTCTTTACTGCCATACAAATAGTTCCTCCGAGAGGTGAAAAGGGGGTTTTATGGTGGGCTTAGGAATTTGTTTTATGGTCTGACAATAGAGATTGCTCAGACTGGTGTAGTGGTTTTCAAATTTAAATTGTGAAATCTAAAAGTACAAAAGGATTTAATTTTTCTTTTTTCCTAAGGAACATAGAGATTGGCTGTTTAAATTTTAGGGTATTGTTTCACATTATAGATATAGGAAGTTGTAGAGAGTCTTTTCTCATCACATAAGACAGGATTTTGCTGCAGTTTGGTTTCCTAGATTTAGTGAAACGTTATCTTTAAATTTGTTTTCATTAGTCTGACTTTTTATTTAGCTATTTGTGTCAGTTCTTTGTCTATTTGTTAAATATAACAAATTACTTTCTTTCTTTTGAGTCACCAGTTTCCTCTTGACCCGTTCGAAAGGGGGAGGGGGAAATTTGGTCTTTAGTTTAATTTCTTTCATTTGTAGATTTAGTGATATACTGACCAGTATTTGTTAGGGTTTTGTGTGTTTAATTGCCCCTTAGTGTGTGTTAATGGTCTGATCAGCCATTATCTAAGTTCCCCTCATGTCTTGTTAGGTCAGTTTGTGCTTACGTCGTTCTGTTACTACCTGTGTTGTTTTTTGTTATGTTGATTTCAGTAGGGGCCCAATTTATTATTTTTGGATTTTCTTTGTTAACTGTGTTTGAATTTTTTCTTCAACGTCTCTCTGGTTCGTTTATGCAAAACCTTCGCAGAGTCTTAATTGGTACACATGTTTTGTCAAACACTGCTGAAAATGTTTGAGAAGTTTTCTACAACGAATTATTTAATAATCATGAGAGTAAAATTGAATACTGGGTTTTAAAACTGTAATGTGAAATGTTTTTTGAAAATAGCAATCTTGAAGGTCTGAAGCATGCTAACATAAATTGTTCTGTTTGTTTTGAAATGTTTGCCTGTTAGGACGGGGGCAGCATTGAATATGGGTGCATTTTTCTCAGCTAAAATAATAACCCTGTTTCATCAACATCGTTATTTCACATACTAGAAATAGTGATACATTAGTCAGTAATGTATCAAAGGGGGAGAAGATGTATGGGTTCATTTTTTTATAATACTTAAACAAATTTTTGAGGAACATGTCTGATCTGTGCTACACATAAAAGTGAAAGGAAAGATATTGTCTGGTGAAATATGTGCTTATTTTAAATGGATTTGAGTTGTTCTCCATTAAAAGATTTTCTGACAATGGGCTAACATATTTGAGAAATTAGATAAATTTATAGTGATAATGAAGCATATTTTGGTTAATTAACTTGGGAAAATAATTATAGAAATTACAAATATTATTGTGTCAGCCATTTTCAGAGCATTAATTTAATGGAGCATGAATGTTTTACGAAATGTTTTGAAGAATCTGTCATTGATTGAAGTTATCGCTAATCAGTTAAAGTACACAGGCGGGATTATAATGATTTTTCTAAACTTGATTTTGATTTTTGATTTACATCCATTTAAAACGATTTTGAATAAAACTTTAAATTCGACGACAAGTAAAAGCCGAGGTAAAAATTGGTATATTTTGAAAATGTTTGGTTTTGTTAAGGCATACCTTTACATTATAATTTCTCCAGCTCTAACTCTTTTGAATTTTGTTTAAGGAACGCATGTAAAATGATTTAGACAAATAACCAGTAAGATCTAGTTTGTTCTATAAAAGTAATTTGACCTGGACTGTTTAATTCACATTGTTATTCATTTTGGTGGTAACTGTAAGCTTTACAACTACATTTTTAAGTTTTTGTGTTTGTTTTGTTTCGTTTGTTTACTCCTATTTTTACAAGATTGGTTTAAGAAAAGATCTGCATTTGTTTAATATTCTGGCAAAACGTTACTTTGGAAACATGTCTTTTGAAACGGGTGATTACAAGGTTTTGCTGTTTTCCATCGGGTAGGAACAATAGTTTAACATAATAGAAACGTAAATTGAAGGGATCACATCCACCATTTGATGAACAGAACTGGACAAAGTAGGAGATAAGGCCTCACGGGATGAGTTGCTCGTGGTTTTTGCACACGCAGACTGCCCTGGAGTTTTGAGCTCCAGGTGAGACTCTGGACTCTGTCACACAAGCTGTTGTCATGCGAGGCGGGGGTGGGGCTGCTTGGAGGAGCGGCTTCACACTTATTTCGAAGATAGCAGCCACAGAGCCACGAGCGTTGGAGGATTCACTTGAACACACAGTGAATTGAAGATGTTTGTGTTAAATACACAAATGAATGATGCTTTTGAAAAATCTGATCTCTGTTTTGTCGTTTCAGTTTGGTTTCCTGGTGCCCTGTGGATGTGGTCTCATTCAAACTCTGCGTTCTTTGATAAAAAGGATTAAAATAATTTCCCCGGATGGAAAATAACAAGACAAATTTATTTTTAGGTGAAACCATCGTTTGATTATGCTGACAGTAATGCAGATGATATTAAAGAATGTTGTCAGTGTGTTTCTGATGCTAATGACACTCATGTTGTAACAAAATGTCTGTTTTAATAACCTGTGACAGGTCGTTTCCTAGGATCTAATTTCCTCACGAGGAGATTTCACTTTCTTTTTGAAACTCACGGTTATATTGGCATAATAATCCAATTTTCAGTGAGCAACGGACGCTAAGGTGGAAACTTGAGGTTTCCAACCGAGAAGATCAGGCTGCATGAGGATCATCATAAACTTTTATTGCGTTTTTTCGTTCGTTGTGAACTCTGGAAAGGACTGTCGTTTTGTTTTTTGCGCGCCTTTTTTGAACAATTCCTGACGAAGACTTCATTTTTTTTTTGAGAGACTGTCGATGGACATTTAAAAAAAAAAAAAAAAAAAAGAACAGAAAAGACGTGCAGCAGATTGTAATTTTGTGTGTTTCTTGGTTCGACGTTTGTAATTTTGTGATGAATGTTGTCTTTGAAGTTGCAGAGCATTTCTTACTAGTTTTTATATGTATGTCCCTGTTTTATTTTTTATTGTATACTTTGGATTTTTGGTTTGTCTTGTGTTTTGGTTGTATTGTGATAATTTTGTTTTATGATTTTACATTTTTAAGGATAAGTCTTTCTACACCTTGGGTTTTGTTTCAAAGGGGGATTGTATGTAATTAGGGTACGTCACTCTTTTGTCTTTTTATTTTTCGGTTTTTTCGTTTTTTCATACATAGTTTTGGTTCGGTATTAGAAGGCTTACTCAATTTTTATTGAGATCTTTGGTGAAGATCTCAAAAGGGGGATTGTAAAGAAAAATGATTATTTAATGCTAAAAATACACTTAATCTTACGACATGTGTAAAGGGATAGCCAACACTTTATTTGGAACAGTTTTCTGTGGAGCATGGGGGAAGTAGGGCCTTTTTTCCTCCCCCGCTGACAGACACAAAGCTATAAAATTTACACTCTGATAGGAGTTACAGACTCTTTGGCGCCTCTCCCTCGTACCTGGCGCGGCCCAAGACGAAGTCGTCCGCCCTTTCACTTAGATAAAAACCAGACATCGGGGCTGTGATGAGGGGAGTTTCTAAGTTTCTAATTGGTCAAAGAACGGAACGCCTTGACTGCATATATTAAATAGGGAAACACCTCTTTCATTAAAAAGTACAAGTCAGCAAGCCAACGGAGAGTTTTTTCCATCTTTTTACTCCACGTTGGGCGCCTTTGTCTGTCTTATGTATTTTGTGTTTGTCTGTCTTCCCCTTGTGTGTTTTTATTTTCATGAGAAAATGCATATCTCTGTATCTCTGCAACTTTGTTGTCGATTGTTTTGTATGAGATTAAAACTCCGTGATCTGTGACGTCAACACGTTTTGTTGTTGTTTCGTTTTAGCAGCACGCGGTTGCAGGACGCTCACGGAGAACCCCGCTCGACCCGGTTAACAGGAGGAAAAGGAGAGCCATGCTTTTCCAAAATTTAAGCTAACATAATAACTTTTCTCCTTAACAACGTATATAGTGCTTTTCCAATCATTTTGAATACTCAAAGCACTTTACACTAAAGTCACATTCACCCATTCACACACACATTTATACATCGATACGCAAATCGGTAGGCAATGTGGGGTGAAATGCCTTGCCAAGGGGCACAATGACATGTGGCAGGAGGAAGCTGGAATCGAACTTACAACCTTCTGATCACAAGATGACAAGATACCCACAGAGCCACAGTCGCCCCAAATAAAATAAATATAACTTTTACTATTTTGGTGTCTAGGTGTTATAAAAAGATAAAATCACAACACTGTTACACTTTGAGTTAATTTGGGCTAAAAAGGTTGGCAAAAGACATTTTTAAACAACTGAATCATACAAAAAAATAAAATAAAATAACAGAAACAGAAATGTTTCTGGTTTTTAACACTCTGGGAGTCAACCAAAGTCATTTGGACACCACAAGCTTTTGGTCTGTGCAAGGTCCGACTGTGTCCTATATGCGTTTTTTAGGGGGTTTTTTGGAACTGATGTCTCCTCAGTGTGACGGTCTCCTCCTAAGCATCAGACTAAGACTGTGGAAAGGTTAAAATCACAATGAAGATTTTGAGCAATTCTTGTTATATCCTACCTCCCACTGTGACTGGACAGACTGAGTAAAGAATTCCATCTCTTTGAGTTGAGACTGAGTACAGAAAGCCTCCATGCCCTTGGCTGCTCTCAGGAATTCCACAAGTAACTCTGGGTCAAGAGTCTGCAGAGCCTCCTGAGGAGAAATGTAGGAAAGTCTCATAAGTGAAAGCAAGCAGATGCCTCGTTATGCTGATTAAAGAGGTATACCAATAAATGTGGTATAACCATACTTTGACAAGCCTTGGTTGAAAAAAAATCCCTCTTTTTAACAAATCAGGACATACCTTTTACCAGGTTGTGCACTTTTTTAAACCTCTCTTCAAGTGTAAAAGAAATTTACAGAGTTTCTACATAGCCATAGTTATTAAACAAATATGGAGCAGTTGCTTATGATAAACTAAGCAGATCATCATTGCTTTGATCAGATTTTTACTTAGGCTATTAGGGCTACAGGATATCAGAAAGTCATGCAATGCTATTGCTGAATATTGCGATGACTATATCAATTGAATTCACAATTTCTTCAGTTTTCTTTTTCTTATTTGTGCTTCCAGCTCTCTCTAAGACTTTCAGCATCTTGGACACTGTAATCTGTCTCAGGTGGTTGACATGTGCTGCTGTGAGATTTCATCCAACTAATATGATATCTCATTTATATGCAGATCTCAACTGGAATATATTAGCCAATAAGTATAGCATTCGTAGCTGACTTTGCAGCATTAATATTGCCCACACTGAAAAGATCAAAATACTTTTTTAATACAGGGAGATAAAGCAGCATATTCTCACTAAAATAATCTATGTTTTTATGTTAACTATATGTTGTATTATGCAAATAAAATCAATTCACCTCTTTTACTGATGCTTGCTCAACTGTCAGACGCTTGTCTTTGAAGACAGAGATTGCTTCCATGATGTGAGCTTGCAGGCAATGCTTGGCCTCCTCGAAGTGATTACTGGCCAGAGCCTGGGCCTTCACATAGGCCTCTGTGTAGGCCTGGGAAGGCGCTTGATCTAGAGAGGATGGTTTAGTGAAGAGATCCAGAGATCCCACATGAATCTGAGAAGTGAGTGCTGACACTGGTTGACTTGTCTGAGGGGGTAATTGAACCCTGAGCTGTGTTGAAGTTTGGCACTTGGTCAACTTTGGTGAATGAGCACTCTGTTGGGTTTGTAGTGGAGATTGGACTTTAAGTTTGGGTATTAGCAATGATTGCACCTTAAGCTCAGTCACTGATTGAACACTGTGTTGAATCTGTGACTGAGCTGTTGGTTGTGATGATGTTCTTGTCACCACATTGGACTGCTGTGTACATTCTACATCAGGTTTTTGTGGAGACAGAACCACAGACCTTTTATGCACCTGATGTTCATCTATAGGTTCTATGGAAGACACAACACCAGGCGCAGATGGTGAGCAAACCTTGGCCTGGGCCTGTGGTGTCTGCTCCTTCTTGCTTTGCAAAGTTTCTACATTGAGTATCGTTGTTGCTGTAGCAATTAGTGGTATGGGGTCACTTATGGGTTTTGTCTTTAATTGGGATAATGATTGTCCCTTTGGCTGAGCTGACAATTCAAACAGAGTTGCCGGATGCAACTCTGCCTGGCCCAGAGGTTTGGGCTGGGGAGGTGTAACACCTTTGATTTCAATCATTGGGTACGGCAGGACTTGGAAGTGTGTGGATTGGGGAGGGAGCTCCCGAAAGAGAGGATGAGGCGGAGGCTGATTATTCTTAGCAGGAGGTTTACTTTGTAGCTGTGTCTGGGTCTGTGTTTGGGACTGGCCTTGAAGATTACATATTTGGTACTGTGTAGAGAACTGTGACTGAGAGTGGTCTGGTGGTGATGGTGGTAGAGGTATTTGAGTTTGAATCTGAGGTTGAGAGTGATGTTGCCTTTGGAGAAGGTGCTGAGCTGGTAAATATGTCTGAGATGGAGGTTGGTGATAAGTTTGGGGATGTAGTTGCGGCTGAAACCAGGTCTGTTGCTGAATCAGGCCTTGTTCTTTCTGTGCTATATTATAAGCTCTCTTCTGGGGACTCTGTTGGACATTACTCTGGGAACTTATTTGGGGGTGGGTTTGAGTCCAGGCTTGAGTATTTCTCTGGGGACTAATTTGAGGCTGAGTACTGGATAGATCCACCACATACGCATGGGAGCCAATCTGAGTTGTTTGCTGTGGCCACTGTGGCAAAATATGAGCTGCTGAATATTCCCGAGAATGTGAACCTTGAGCAATTTGCTGGTAATACATTTGTGAAACTGGATGCTTTTGTTGAGGGATAGCTTGATTTTGTAGTTCTTGGTTTGCTGCCCACTGCTGAGCTGAAAACCGAGGCTGAGGATGAATCTCAGGGCAAAGGAAAGGTTGAGTTGTAGCTGGAAAATGTTGAACAGACATTTGGGTTGAGGGTCTAACTTGTGGCCATGCTTGCAGTTGGCATGGAGAATAAAGACCTTGGTGAAAGGCTGGTGACTGGCTGAGAGTTGTGGGATCTGAAGCTGAAAGATCTTGATAACTGACTACATGTTGGCCCTCATGACAAATTGGTGGCTGAGGTTGATGTGGACCAGCCATTGACTGAATAATATTCTGAGCCTGGTCAATGGAAAAAGTATTAGTTTGAACATTTGCTCTTTGCTGAGGATGGGTTTGAGCCTGGGTAATTGACTGGGAAACGGCTTGAGAATAAGCTACAGGTTGAGGTGGTGCAGGAACTTGATCTCCCAAATTTGCTGGGATCTGAGGTTGGCACACTGAATGAGCAAAAAGCTGTGATTGTTTGTTCAACTGGGGTTGAGGGAGAGACTGAGTCATACTTTGCTGACCTTGGGTTTCAGGCCTGTCAGTTGTTGGTGGCTTAGGAGAAGGGGGTCTAACAGGAGCCCAAGATTGTGGATGACTACGAAGCTGAATGTGGGATGGCACAGGAAGCTGGATAAAACCTGATGGAGGTGCCTGATTAGGGGACGTGGGTCTGATTGTAGGCTCTGCAGGGACATGCAAGGGAAGTTGAGGTTCACAAAGGACACTTGTTTGAAAGTGACTGTGGGATTGTGGAAGTATTTGTTTCTGTGACTGACTGATTCTGGTTTGGGACATGGTTGTTGGTGGTTTTGGACCATCTGCACAAGAGTAAACCAAACTTCTGGACTGGATTTGAACCTGTGGTACTGACTGAAGATTAATCTGTACATTTGGTTCTGACTGATTTATGACATGTGATTTTGTATAAGACTGGATCTGACATTTATTGTTGGTGCCCGAATCAGGTTCTATCTGTCTAATAGGTGGGTGTGGTTGTTTTTTATAGTCTTGAGACTGTTTCTTTTGTTGCTGCCATTCCCTTGCAGGCTGGTATTTTTCTTTTTGTTGTTGTGTTTGCTTAGTCACCTTCACTTGGAATTCAAGGGGTGTCTTACCAGTTAATGTATGTTGCGAAACATACATTAATGGAGCAGAACCTTTTGTTTCTCTTTTTAACTGTGATTTGATCTGTCTCATCTGAAAAGGATCATGTCTAGAATCCTTTTGAGAAGCAGCTGGACTTTTCTTTTCTGGACAGGCTGCTTTCTGAAGCCATGGACGGTTCTTGATGGCCTGAGCCTTTCTGCTCTGAAGTTCTTGTGAACTCAGAGACTTTTTCTTTGGAGCTGGTTGCTGATATAAAATCTCCTCAGCTGCCTGTTTAAAAAGTGTTTCTTCTTTTACAATTGGGAGTGTGTGTTGTTTCACTTGAAACTGGCAAATTGTTTCAAGACCATCTTGTTCCTCTTGCTTATCCTGACATGGTCGTGGTTGTTCTAGATTCAACCCTTGCTCTTTGTTCTCTTCTAGTTTTTGCTCTGGTTTGTATTTAAATGGCTGCTGTTTTTCTTGCTCATTTTTTTTGCTAAGGTCCTGTTGTGGTTGCTGCTGAGGTATCTGACTAGTATCTTGAATTGTCTGGTGTTTTTGTGCATTGGCATCTTGGCAAGTCTGAGTTTGGCTCTCTATCTGTATTACAACTTGTGCATAGGTATTTGGCAGTGATGGAGACATTATCTTTTCTTCTCTGTATTCTTGTACAACTATCTTTGGCACAGAGGCTTCTTCACTGTGATTTGAAATGCCATTTGTCTCTGACTGATGAGTTGGCATCCTTGTCTCTGACTGCCTCAAGTGCTGAGACATTATTTTAGCCTGAATTAAATTTTCTGATGGAGGACTGGCTTCTGGGGGGCTTCTGCTTTTGTCCCTTCTTGCACCGAGACTACTGAGCAAACCAATAGCTTCCTGGAATTGAACACATACATTAGGAAAACATCTGTTTGTAGCCTGTAAATCAATGTACATTTGTGGAAAAACAACTGGCCTGGGACTGGGCAACAGCATTTTGAACTCGTTTCTGCATTGCAGAGGCATAAAGGTACTGGATAGGCGTAGTTTTCTGCATAGTCATAACTATGACCTGCAGGTCTTGCTCCTCTGTGACCACCTGGCCCTCCAGCTGTAGACCTCGGGAAATGGCGACCTGCAAATCAAATGTTGCATAATAAGCATACTTTTTTTCTCAAAAAAGAATATATTTTTGTTCCATGGGGCATTATACCCTAGCTCTTGGGTCCTGGCCCTGTAGTTTTTGTTGTTTATCTCTGGCCCTCAGCACCTCATACAGCTCCCTGGCCTCCATTTCCCAGAGTAGAAGTTCAGCTAGTCTTGTGTCCAACCCATACACACTATGCTGGAGCTCTGCACAAACTTGTTCAGCTTCAAATAAGGTTTGCATTACCTGATGCAAAAATAATAAAGGGCAGTGATATCTTAAAATATTTGTGCTTGGCATATGTAATATTTATGAAAGAAAACTGCAAAAATAAACATAGTTAGAAAAATATCAAAAAGACAAATGCAAGTATACTCATTCTTACTTCAGGTATAGCATGTCTAAGTTTCTGAAGCTGATCCAGTGGACATTCTGCAGATGGCTTTAGAGCCCCAAGATTTACTTCTTTTATCTTCCTTAGCATGAGCTAATGGTGGGGAAATACATTTTAGCTGAGGACATATTTGAAAATGAAAAGAAAGCAAATGAACATTATCTGCAATGCATGAGTGATGTCTCTGTTGGTGTGACCTGTAAGTGATTCCTGTGCACTCTCAAAGGACCTGCCATTGCTTCTAGAGGCTCTTTAAGAATCAGAGTAGCCTCTTTTATCAAATATTGGAGATCCTGAGAGTTGGTTGGCAAATCTGCAAGGGGCGATGTTGTGTTCTCCTGAGGAAAGAGAGTTTGTGTGAGATACGGACAGATGGACAAACAGAAACTTTCCTGCAGGTGGGTATAGTTAAATCCATGTTAATCCTGGAAATAAAACTGTTCAAGGCTGCAGAAGACTTAAAACATGCCTTCTTGTTTGGGAAGATCCAGATAATTTTTTCCCTGTAAAATTGCCAGTGCAGGTCTTGGTGTAACATAGAACATTGTCCATCCTGCAGCTGCAGAGAGGCATTGTCAGGCCAGCTTGTGATGGTTCTCATCGTGATACGTTCAGATTTTCTCAAGGAGGTATATGCAGGAATCAAAAACAGTGACAGGTGGTTAGACTGCATCAGGTGTGACTGTCCTGCTTAAGCCAGTTTGATGTTAGAGTAGACCTGTAGAGTAGACTCCAGCTTCTTCCTGTGCTTCTCCTTGCTGTCTCTAATCTTGAGTTTCAGCTGCTTCTGTATACTCCTCAGCTCCCTGACTTGCGCCCTAAAGGCTCTTTTTTCCTCGATTAGTAGTTCCTGTAGTTCATGGGTGACCCAGGATTTTATTATTTGGGAAGCATTTCACTGTTCTAGTAGGGATGACGCTGTCTACACAGAAGTTTATTTATTTGGTCAAATACTCAGTCATGGCACCGATGTAATCTCCATCTCACTGGCAAATAGCACTCCAATCAGTTGCTTCAAAACAACCTTGTAGGGCCTCTTCTGCTTCCTGTGACCACTTCCTAACAGTCACCTTCCTATAGATAGTCTCTTCACAAGGAGTTTGTGTCCAGAGCAGAGAAAAACAAGATTATGATTATATTTCCACAGAGGAGGTCTTGGTTTGGAAACATATGCATCCTTGATATTAGCATATAGCAAATCTAAAGCCTTCTTTTCTCGGGTGGAGCAGCTGATAAAGTGGTGAAATGTTTGCAGTGTAGAAGAAAGTGAGGCATGATTAAAATCACCAGATATTGCCACAAATGCATTAGGATGTTTTGTCTGTATCTTATCAACTATGGAACTGATGTCATCACATGCATTATGGGCAAGAGCTGAGGGTGGAATGTAAACAGCTACCAAAATAACACTGGTGAACTCTTTTTGTAAATACTGACAGAAGCAACAACATGAGCAGGCAAGGTGGGTTGAGTGTCTTGCCCAGGGATGCAAACAATGAGGGCAATCCACTGATTGCAGGGCAAACTCATACTGCCGATGCCCCTGCCACCCTCAAAATCTATCCAAGTACACAGTATGCAAAACAAGAAACAGTTATCCAAAAAATCCTGCCTTTCATTCCAAAAAGGCAGGAATGAAGTTTTGAAAAAGAAAGGATCTCAAAGAAAGTACAATGTACACCTGTTGCTGCCACCCTGAGTGCCACAATTCAGCAGTCATTTGTAAGTTAAAATCAAACATGTGAATCTAGAACATTACAAATCACATTTTGTTTTGTCAAGAAAACTGGCATGGGGTTGTGAGATCTTTCCAGGTACACGCAGAAAAGGTGCATGAAGGCCCGAGAGAAATAAAGCAACCTTGTGATTTGATTAAAATAGTGATTAAGTTGAATATGAATGAATACAATTGATAATATGGGTATAAGTAATCACTAAATAACTTTCTGAAATGTACTTCTGAATAATAATTATGTTTACTGATTATTGTAACAATTACAACAATGAAATGATTATGTTTAATGATTATAATAAGTAAGGAATGTGATTAATTCTTAAATGAATATCAAAGCTATGATGATTTGAAAAGTGATTCAAATGTGTTAATACAAGTTGAATGTGTTTAATGATTCATAATAGACAAAAATATGAGAGTTATAGAAAAGAGAGAAAGTTATAATGTTAGAATCAGCAGGATGAGTAAGGCCCTGCTGATATGTCGCAAGTTGGGGAAAGAAGGGACTTTCCAGTTACTCAGCAAACAGGGTGGGGGCCGACGGGGTTTTCCACCAGAGTCAGCAGTTGGTCAGGAAGTCACGTAGATCAGACTGCCCGCACACACATATGGTGGAGAAAAGTATAAAAGAGCGATGAAAAGAGGAAGCATTGGTTCTTAGTCCGCGGCGCTGAAGAAGAGTCGACACGTAGAAGCAGATTAAGCAAAAGGACCGCACCCAAGAGCCACGGGAGAAGTCCAGACTTCGCGCCGCCAAGAAGGGACAAGACACCGATTGCCCCATCCCTGGCTCTTGATTCGACAGTCGGCCCTGCCTCTACCCAACGATCTCAAAAGTTCTGCGACAGACTTGGGGGAAAGACAAAGGTCCCGGAGGGATAAAGAGCTGGGTTTTCAAAGGATTTGGACCCGTTCTGCTTTGCATCTATTCTAAGGAGGATTTTTCCATACAAGGACAAAGACTCTGACCAAGGCTTCTGGAAGTTCCTGTTGCTAAAGATCCATTAACAACTGGGTGTGAGTTGAATCTGCTCCCTAAAAATCTATCTCAGATCTTGCGACATAAGTTAGGGAAAAGAGACAGGATAGTATGGTTATACATGTGGACTTTATTATACTGCTCTTGAATTAGATACAATTGATTACTGAATTGTATGTCACATAACCCTGCTTAAGCTTGCTTAATAAATTTACAATATAAAATTCTAATGAGGTTGGTGGACATTGGAATTAATTGAGTCATTTAATTATTTTTCAGTTCTTTTAATAAAGGTAAAACTAATGTACATGATTCTAGTAAATAGGAGGCTTCATAATTTCCTTTAGTGAGTGCAAATAATGACCCTGGGACTTATATCTAAGTCACTAAAATTATCTAGTCGGTTCCAAGAGCGAGTTATATTTTAGAAGGCGAGCTACCGTTAACAGAAGTGGTTATTGGGATTATGCAGCTGCGAGGGCTACTCAGCTGATTGTTTCTTAACTGCAAAGGGTCGTAACTTCTGGATCGGAGGTAGTTAGAACTAGACGAATCGCTTTCGCCACCAGTTTAAACAGATTATCTCTCATAGATCACTTTTAGGGTAATACCCAGGTCTCAGAGATTTTCTGGACCTGTTAGACAGAGAACTGGTCAGTAGTCAGCCCAGGAGAAGTTGTGAAGACTGGGTGGGGCTGGCTATTGCGTAATAACAAACAGTTTCTTGGATGACTTACCAAAGTGTTTTCTTTGACACACTCTGCCCAGTGCTTGTTGAGTTTCCATAGCTCTTCTGCCAGACCCCTACTGGTCTGAGGGTCTGTTGACTCCATCAGGAAATTAGCCACCTCATTTAAATGGGCGTGCCTAGAGCCCCACTCACTCATCGACTCAGATGTTACCTGTAGAAAACCATGCAGCAGCAGAGATTAGAAATAATCTACCAGTGGAAAGGAAAGTGTCCTACTGGTCATGTTAAAGTTGTATGTCCAGCTGCTGATCGATTATAAGCAACTGTAAACTCTGTTCTTATGTGATCTAACAGATTTGTTTTCCAGGTAACAGAATTTTTTGTTTTAATACTACTTTGGTCTAAAAAGGCTTATAAAACTGTATTTATATAAATGCAATTTTAGAAAAAACCTCAAGTTTGTTTGAGATAATTATTTACATAGTGTTAGATTGTTTGAAGTAAGGAATGTGTAAAACATGTACAATTTCCAGACTACTGAGTGCACCTGAAAATAAGCCACACCAATTAACTTTGAGGAAAGAAAAAACTTACACTTGTGAGCTTTTAGAAAATATTTTATTATAATTATTGTAATTATTATAAGGATGTAGTGATAATGATATGACCCAAACAAAACCTTAAAGTAGGGCCAGTTTCACTCGATGGCTAAACTGTTAAAACTGTAGCCAATTTTAAATACGTTGGGTTATTCCAGGACAGTCAGCTCATATTTGTTGAAAACACTGACAAAATTTTAAAGAATTGCTCACACAGACTCTACTTTTTAAGAAGACTTGGTGGCTTCTAGCAAACTAGAGCTTGTGTACAAGATAACTGTTGAGTGTTCTAACGTTTCATTTTCTGGCTGGTATGGTCACATGAGCTGTAGGCTAAAAGACAAATTTTAAGAATTGTTTTAATGGCAATGTAAAATAGTAGTTAAGCCACAAAAATCTTATCTCAACTGTTTGCTGAAAGGACACTGACAATGGCAAAGAATATTTTAGCAGATGGCATCCATTCCTTATTTTTCGGCAGTTTGAACCTCTGAGCTCATGAAGCCATTATTGTGTCCCTCTTAGTTCCGTTTTTGTCGCTTGTTTAACTTTTAGGAATTGTAGCAGCTGCAGTACGCCGCAATAAAGCTGATAAACAGGTGAAGAACAAAACTAGACAAAACCACTTCTATTCTGCCTTTTCTCGCTGTGTCGGCATTACACGTGGACCTGTTGCCATGGCAACCGACGGACAACAGCTCAACGTGCAGTTAGAGCAGAGATTACCGATCAGGAGAATCAACACAAAAAGTACAGAAAAACGCCAAAACAGAACATTCAGTTTGTTACATTATGTTGCCAGGCTTGATGTCTATATTGTCATTATTAATACATTTTCGCCTGAACACAGCGGTGGTTGATTAGCTGATTTAAACACCTGCTCTACTGATGACCTGGTGTGCAGGTTGTCCTCTTTTAGTGCTAATGAAACCAAAACACCAAACCGAGCAGCACATCTTAAAGTTATCAGTCAATAGCAGGCTAGCTACAGTTAGGCTACCATAACTAACTCACTGCTCACGTTTTCAATATTTTCTCTAAATTAAAACTTTTTCCTCACCTGTTAAATGTGAAACCCTTGAACCTTATTATCCATGGCTGTCATAGGGTTGAATTAACCGCTAAACATTGCGTCCTATTGTCAGATTCTTTGCATGATTGTGGTATTTTCCTGACCACCGATATTCCTGACTCAATGGAAAGCAATGAACATCTTTTAGTACAAAAAACACAGTGGACCACCAATGGACCGCCTCGGCGCCCCGACCACGGGGCTTAGCAAGTTTTCTGGGGGAAACCCTGTACTTATCTATACGGGGTGTTTTATTTTGACAGTAGACTACTGTTAATGTAAATACTAGAGGTGTGCCGATTGATCGGCCACGATCATAATCGGCCAATTTCCGTGAAAAAGTGTATGATCGGTGATCTCCTATCACTGTCTCTTGTTGCCGATCACCAAAACCGATCACATTTATCTCACTTTGCAGCCTGCCTGTGCAGCTTATCTCATCTTTCCTTCACATTGCGAAAGCGTGCAGCAAGAAATCCTGTCGTGTGAAACTGTAAAGCTCTGAGAGTGAATGGGGACATTTGCGTGTTGCGGTGGAAAATTACCTTGGGGGTGAAGCACGTCCAAATGCATCAACACAATGAATCTAATGTGGCACTTAAAAACAAACACTTGACAGAGTTTGGCTACATCGAGGTTCAATGCAGGAAAAAAGGACATCCGGAGTGGCCAGGTAACAGGTAAAGCAGCGCAAAATTACCAACACTCACCTGGTCATGATGGTCAGAAAGCTAAACAAATAACCCGATAAATAATTCAAGTCTTCGAGCTGGCGGTGTAAGACGTTGGGATGTACTCAACTATTCTGCTATTAGTTGATAATAATCTAGTCCAGGTTTGAAGTTTCTAGGACCTAGAAACTACAACACCTAGAATCTAGGTGTTGTAGTTTTGGAACTGGAGCAATTCTAGTGTGACCGAGATCCAAAAAAGGGGAAGAAAATCGCACTTTATTGAAGTCTCTCAAATCAGAAAATGGTTTCAAAAATCCCAAACATGGTTTTAAATATTCTGCTATTACAGCAGAATAATCTAGTCCAGGTTTGAAGTGTGTACATGTTGTAGTTTGGGAAGTAGAGCTGTTCTCGTGTGACAGAGGCCTGAAAAAAAGGGGGAAACAAATGCCCTTTATGGAAGTTTCACAAATCAGAAAAGTTTCACGAATCCCAAGCATAGTTTTAAATATTCTGCTATTAGAGCAGAATAATCCAGTCCAAGTTCGAAGTGTCCAAGTGCTGTAGTTTTTTAACTAGAGTAGTTTAAAATATGGAATGTAGTGAAAAATTAGGTGGATAGAAATGGTGGGTGAATGAAAGCCATACCACTATGCTGTAGGCATAAAACAACTATAACCCAGAATCTTGAACGGTATGGAAGAGGAAACAGGGCAACTGTCAACCAAAAGGAAACACTGTCAACTTGCTGATTACCATGATTATGTGTACACTGTAAAAAAAACAAAAACGGCTCTTATTATGGTAAAATATTGGCAGCTGTGGTTGCTAGAACTTTACTGTCTTTATACAGTAAAATTCTGGTTACTAAAACTGCCGGTATTTTACCGTATTTCCTAAAATATGGTAAATAATAAATGAAAATGTTTTTTTGCACTAGTTAATACGGCCATACTACCTGAGGCATTACGGTATAATATTTTGGCAACCGTGACTTTAGCAGTTCAGAACTGTAAACATTTTATGGTACTTACTATAAAAACAACACATATAACATAGACATTAGTCTACATAAGTGAAAAACATGGCAGGACTGTGTGATATATTGACATTTTATTGTAAAAACAAACAAAAAAAAATCTTTATGTTAAACTACCGGTAGCTGTTATTACCAGAATTTTACCATCAAATTACAGTACAACACACAAGGACATGTAGTTTGTCAGCATTTCAATATGGAAAGTTATAAAGAATATAAGTCTAAATAAAACAAAAATACAGACTATGAGTAATCCACTTAAAGAAACAATTTGCTCAGGAGGCTGTGCAACATAGATACGGTCTTCCAAGTCACAGGTTGAGCTTGAGACTCATATGTTGTCAATCAGGTGTTTCCTCTCTGCTGGAAAACAGAAACAAAGCAAAAGTTAGAGTGATGCACTACATAAACTCAGTATTCGCTTAAATGTTTGTTTCACCTTTGATGACTTACACACATGCATACATGGAGACAGGTACTTCAACCAGGCGGAGTGATCATTTCTGACCGAAAATTCAGAAGTTCTTAAACCTTTGTTTGTTGTCGACAGGTGTGATCCTCTGTGCAACTAGACAAAAAAACACAAACAAAAAATATCAGTTGAAGACCTGTTGTTTCAGGGAATTTTCTATCTTCATCCTTCCATCCTCCATTTTGGGAGAAACATTCAAAACAATTCAGGCTGGATGACACAAGATAAACTCAATGCTGAAAGCCAAACAGAAAAAATCCCCCAAAATAAAAAAAAGGATTGATTATTTAAAAAGTGAACAGCCCTTATATGGTGTGTATATCATCATCAATTGTTTAGATTTGAGCTTTACACTGTGGAAGTCAGCAGAAAAAGACAAAAATATAATTTGAGTCTTGTTTTATCAAGTCTTATCGAGTCTTATCGTTTTATTGAGTCTTGTTAAACCAACATTTGGAGGCCTCAGACCCGCTGACGTTGCAGGTTCGACTCCCGGTCCCGACAACCTTTGCTGCATGTCCTCCTTCAAAAATGGCGCCGGCTCAGCTGGGTGCCTGCAGACGCAGCTCCTGTCAAGTGTATGTTAATCTGTATATAAAAAATCCTTGCTGTAACTGCGAAATAATTCCCCTGCTGGGATGAATAAAGTAATTCTTCTTCTTCTTCTTTGGCACAAACACTTGTGGAAGGCAGTGATGTGCTGCCAACGGGGTAAAAGATCTAGATTTCCCATTTAGAGCTGTTCTACTCCCCAGGGAATCAACCGAACCCGCTGGACCTGGAAGAAATTAAGCCTAGGCGCAAATTCAAACTGGAAGACTCTTTAGCCCCACCTGCACCATCCAATCGGCGCATCCCGCTCATCGCCGGCGACCTATCAACGCTGGACCAAGCCACGTCATGTCCAATCACCGACCAAGGCCCAGTTGATAAGGACCTCCATCCATGGCATCTTCCGCTTTCCAGATGCGCTCAACCCTCCTCCACCCCTTCTCCACCTCCACTCTTCAGGCTCGCATCCTTCACCGACCTCCACCACCAGTGTCGGGTCCCGGGGGATGACATTCCTAACTTACATCGGGAATGCTCATCCGAGCTTATTGCAATTCACAGCTCAATGTCCTCAGCCGGGGCCCGAGTGCCAAAGAACTTTGAATTCATGCATATCAATAAACCGTTTTAATCGCTGTTTTTTCTGTCTGAGTCTCTCCAGATTGAAATTCCCCTAGTACCTTCAAAGGCTGGCCCAGGACCAACTCAGCTGAAGAAAACAGCAGGACCTCTTTTGGAGCCGAACACAGGCCCAACAAAACCCATGGTAGGTGATCTATCCAGCTATTATCCACCAACGAGGCCCGCAATGTAGCCTTCATTGTGCGGTGGAACCTCTCACAAAGACCATTGGCCTGCGGATAGTAGGCAGCAGTACGGTGGAGTTTAACCCCAAGGCTTTCTGCCACTGCAGTTCACAACTTTGAAGTGAACTGGGGACCTCTGTCGGAGGTCAAGTCCAATGGCACACCAAACCAGGACACCCAGGAGGAGATAAATGGCCGAGCCACATCAACCAAAGTGGTTGATGACAGTGGAACTGCCTCCGGCCACCGAGTAGTTCTGTCCACCATCATCAGGAGATGGGTAAAACCTCTGGAAGATGAAAGCGGCCTTACTAAGTCCACATGTACATGTTCAAACTTCCGTTGTGGAACAGGATAGTGCTCGAGTGGAGCCTTAGTGTGCCGTTGCACCTTGGCATGCTGGCAAGCCAAACAGGAAGCCGCCCATGTCCGTACATCTTTACAGAGTCCTGGCCACACAAACTTTGCCCCTACCAGTTTAACAGAAGCTTTAACGCCCGGGTGTGAAAGGGAATAAACTGCATAAAAACTCTCCGACGCCAACTAGTAGGGACCAAAAGCAGAGGTTTGCCAGTCGAGACATCGCAAAGAAGGGTTGTGCCACACTCATGAAAGGAGACCTCCTCTAAATGCAAACTGGATTCAGCCGCTTTAAAGGCCAGAATATCCTGGTCAGTCAGTTGGTCTGTGGCCATGGCAAGGTAGTCCACACCTAAATGCACAAAAGCAACCTTTGCTCTGGACAGACAGTCAGCCACCAGATTATTTTTGCCAGCCACATGCTGAATGTCAGTGGTGAACTCTGAAATGACAAATGCCGTTGTTGCTGAACCGACCACTGTTCAGAAACTTTTGTCATAGCAAAAGTGAGAGGCTTGTGGTCAACAAAAGCAGTAAAGTCCCTGACCTCCAACATGAAGCGGAAATGGCATGTTGCCAGGAAAAGGGCAAGCAGTTCCCTATCAAAGGTGCTAAATTTTTTTTCAGCATCCTGGAGTTTCCTGGTAAAAAAGCACGGGGTTGTCAGGCACCATCCATCCATTGCTCACAAACTGCCCCAGCTGCATAATCAGAGGCATCAGTTGTTAGAGCCACAGGAGTTACTGGAGATGGATGGGCCAAAAGCGCAGCATTAGCCAAGGTCTTTTTGGCAACATCGAATGCCTGCACCCTCTCGGGAGTCCACTCTATCTGATGGTCCCCTTTTTTGCCTCTTAAGTGCTTCATACAAGGGGTGCTTGGGGTTAGCTGCCCGTGGGATGAAAAGGTTATAAAAGTTTACCATCCCTAAAAACTCCTGCAGGAGCTTCGCTGAGGGAGGGCGGGGAAAAGCGGAAACTGCTTCAACCATTGCAGATAGGGGAACCGCCCCTTGAGAAGACACTTTGTGTCCCAGGAACTCAACAGCAGGCAGTCCAAACTGGCATTTAGCTGGGTACACGATCAGGCCATGTTGATCACAAACAACCACGTCACAAACAGCTGACGAAGGTGCACCATGTGTTTTTTCGCAGAGGGACTAGCCACCAATATGCCGTCCAAATAGACGAACAAAAGCAGCATACCCTGCAGGACCGCTGGAACATCTGCGCTGCGCCTTTAAGACCAAAGGGCATCGGTAAAAACTCATAAAGACCGAAAGGCGTGATAACTGCGGTTTTGGGTACATCTAAGGGATGCACTGGAACCTGATGGTAACCTCGCACCAAGTTCACCTTAGAGAAAACGGTTGCTCCAACCAGGCGGGCAGAAAAGTCCTGATTGTGAGGAATTGGGTACCTGTCATTACTGGTTACGTTGTTATGGCACCGAAAATCCCCATAGGGTCCCCAACCCCCGTCTACTTTTGGAACCATGTGCAACAGAGATGCCCATGGACTTTTGCAGCGCCATATAATGCCAAGACGCTCCATGTTTGCAAACTCCTTTTTCGCTAACGCTAACTTAGCTGTATCTAGGTCAGGGGTGGGCACTCCTGGTCCTCGAGGGCCGGTGTCCTGCAACTCTTAGATGTCTCCCTGGTCCAACACACCTGAATCCAACAGCTGAATCTCCTCCTAAGTGCAGTCAAGTTCTCCAGAGTCCTGTTAACGACCTCATTATTTGACTCAGGTGTGTTGAAGTAGAGATGCATCTAAAAGTTGCAGGACACCGGCCCTCGAGGACCAGGAGTGCCCACCCCTGATCTAGGTGACGCGCTCGCGCAAAAAACGGTGGACCGACCATAGGTATACAATGTTCCACTCCATGCTTTGCCACGGTAGCAGAAAATGAAGGAATTGTTAAAGATGGGAACTCTGCTAACAGACACTGATACTCATCACCTGTGGCAAGCATGTTGGCGAGGGGTCGATAGCTGGGACCGCCAAGTTTACAGGGGTATGTATCAAAAGACACATCATCTATTAAGCAGCTATTAGTAACATGTACTAATAACCTAAAAGCACACAAAAAATCTGCACCCAAAATAGGTACAGACACAGAAGCTATTACAAAGTCCCACTGAAACTGACGTCCGTTGAAACACAGTCACCAACCTCGATCCAAAAGTGCGAATCGGGGTGCCATTAGCGGCGTCCACCAGTGGTCCTCCACTTTGACGTATACCTATTTCGGCTTCGATAGTCCAACTGGCCTGAAGGATTTTATCTAGCAGGTGCTTTTGTTCAGTAAATAGGGCCATTACCTTATCAGTACCTTGGTAATGGCCTCAACGCATCTCACAGTTGCACAATTGTTCCTTAGACTTCGACTTCGACTGACTTTGTTGTCATTTTCAATGCACAGGGTGTATACAGAACGAAATTTCGTTGCATACGGCTCAGGATAATGTTTGAAGTTCCAATGTTGTGAGTAAAATAAAAGTCTGATGGCAAGTAGGAAAAAGCTGTTTCGGAACCAGGTGGGCCTGCACCAGATGCTGCAGAACCTCTTTCCAGAGAGCAGCAGGGAGAACAGTCCATGGTGGGGGTGTGAGGGGTCACTGATGATGTTTCAGCCTCAGGACACGCATCCTGCATCGATGGTTGACCTGACACTTCGCCCTTTTGCCTGAGCTGGGTGTGGAAGGTTGTTGCCGAAGCAGTTTCTCCTTGTGTGCCTTCTTCTCACTCACATGAGAGTTACCGAACTCTTTTGCAAGCTCAACCAGGAAGTCCACCCGTCTCTCCTGCACCCCAATGCATGCCTGATAAAGCACATGTGCATTCAGTGCTGCCATGTCAATCATGTTTGCCAGGTTTGCTGACCAGCTGTCACATAGTGATGGAACCTTGGTCACCCCCCGCAAGATTATGACTGAAATAAATGCCATTAGTTCTTGTGAACTAAATAGGTGAAGCAGTCACCTATTTATCCTCCACAGCACAAAAGGCTGCATGCAAATTTGCATGTGCAAAGTCTCCCAGATTTCTTTTGCTTACACTTTTTGCATGATTTTTTTGAGGTGGATCAACACAATTAATTTGGTTAGTTTATTTCTAAACTGTCATGTTATACCCTCTTAGCTTTATTTCAAAGAGAAACATTACTAATTTCTTTTAGAGAAACCTTTGCATATTTTTTGAAACAGATTCTGTTTTGCAAACTCTATGTACATTTGGCAAAATGACCTGGATAATGCAGCACAACATCATGGATCAGCTGCAAAAGGTCACATCTCTCCAAAAACACTTCATGTATGCTTCAAAACTAAACTGAAGAGCACTACCTACAGGAGACCTGATCTCCTGCAGGTATCATAGATACCCACCCCCAACATGGACTATTCACATTCCTACCTTCTGGCCTGACGGTCAACGACCACATTTACAATTGAAGAAGGGATGCTAATTTGAGCCATCAGAGTCGTCAGGGTGGACTCCGGCCTTTTGGCCCTGTTGAGCCGATATGGGAAGGACTCGAAAACCGAGCCATCCCAGTGTTAATGTTGCACAAAACGTCTGCTGCCGAAACTGGCATGATGGTCCGCTATGCACCCAAGTCCACCAGGAAACGCTGTCCGGAGAGAGGTCTTTCATCCATGATGAAAAGCAGCTTGTTCGAACTGCCGGCACACACAGCTGTTAGAGAGCACCGACTTTGTCGTTTCCCTGACACATGAACAAACAAGGAGGAACGCAGCTATCCCCTTCACTCTGAACCGGCGATGGTAGAAGCAGAGAACATCGTCCTTCCGTCGCTCCGCCACCGCAGCCACAGCATCCAACACAAACGGAATCCAACACAGCAACTACATGGAAGTACTTGGTCTCATCTGTGGTTATCCCATGGAGATGGAACTGGGCTTCCACATGCTGGAACCATGGTTCTGGATCATGCTGCCAGAAGTCTGGAAACTTGATGATGGCAGCAAAAACAGAAGCGGCGGTTGGAGTAACGGCAGCCTGGCAAGAAACTGGGTCCGAAACCACAGCTGGCGGAGAACCAGCAGCAGCATCTGGTGATTTCTCGTTAAAAAACATGTTCAAATGTTCGAGGTCACCAATGTGGAAGTCAGCAGAAAAAAACAAAAATACACTGCCTGGCCAAAAAAAAAGTCGCCACCTGGATTTAACTAAGCAAATAGGTAGAAGCCTCCTATTGGATAAGTACTGCATAGGCGATTATCTTTCAGCTGGCAACAAGTTATTTAACCCCAGCTGATGCAATGAGTAACTCCTCATTTCTTAAACAACCATGGCAAAAGACACATCCTGTGGTCGTGGAAAAGACGTTAGTCTGTTTAAGAAGGGTCAAATCATTGGCATGCATCAAGCAGAGAAAACATCTAAGGAGATTGCAGAAACTACTAGAATTGGGTTAAGAACTGTCCAACGCATCATTAAAAACTGGAAGGATGGTAGGGAACCATCGTCTTCCAGGAAGAAATGTGGTCGGAAAAAAAATCCTGAATGATCGTGATTGGCAATTACTTAAACGTTTGGTCAAATCAAATCGAAGAAAAACAACAGCAGAACTCAGGAGTATGTTTAATTGTGAACGCAAAAGCATTTCCACACGCACAATGCGAAGGGAACTCAAGGGGTTGGGATTGAACAGCTGTGTAGCCGTAAGAAAACCTCTAAGCAGTAAGGCTAACCAGAAAAAAAGGCTTCAGTTTGCTAGGGAGCATAAAGATTGGACTCTGGAGGAATGGAAGAGGGTCATGTGGTCTGATGAGTCCAGATTTACCCTGTTCCAGAATGATGGGCGCATCAGGGTAAGAAGAGAGGCAGGTGAAGTGATGCACCCATCATGCCTAGTGCCTATTGTACAAGCCTGTGGGGGCAGTGCTATGATCTGGGGTTGCTGCAGTTGGTCAGGTCTAGGTTCAGCAACATTGTGTGCCCAAAGAATGAGGTCAGCTGACTACCTGAATATACTGAATGACCAGGTTATTCCATCAATGAATTTTGTCTTCCCAAATGGAGCGGGCATATTCCAAGATGACAATCAGACTCTCCCATCATCAATACAAGATCTTGGTGAAAGATTAATGCAACACTGGATGGAAATAAATCTTGTGACACTGCAGAAGCTTATTGAAACAATGCCACAGCGAATGCGGGCTGTAATCACAGCTAAAGGTGGTCCAACAAAATATTAGAGTGTGACCATTTTTTGGTGGCGACTTTTTTTTTTGGCCAGGCAGTGTATAATTTGAGTCGTGTTTTATTCTCTATGTCTTCCAATCCAAACTAAAAATAGAATGTAGTACAACCGTTGGTGTCTTCTCACCTCACCTTCTCCCCACAATAAGAGTATACATTTGGGTGTGAAATATATACATTGATTACGACACAATACCTTGTTATAATTCGATGTTCATGATGAGTCATTTTCTCATCAAAAAATATTTGCATATTCTCGGATCTCCATGGAAACCATTCGGTAGTGCTTCAATGCTTCCTCATGTAAAGCGCAGCCCATTTACTCAAAGCTCCATCTTGGAGAGGCAGTCCCCAGCTGAGCTCCCACCCCACAGAGCACCCCTCAACTTCGCCTCTCTGGCAGATGTCCTCAGCCTCTTCTGACTCTTCTTCTGGTTTCCTCCCAACTATTTCCTCCACATTCTCACTCCTCTTCTTCTCACTAGCTGTTGACTCTGCCCAGATCCTTGTTCTTCAGTTGTCAGAAATGTAACATTGTGTTGTGTTCTGGCTATATTGTTGCCACTGATGTTTCACGAGATGCACCTTCAATCTGTTTCAGAAAACTGGTTGATCATTGGTTCCCAGTGAACCATGAGCTAATGATTCATATATTAACCTGTTAGAGAAACTCAGGACTCACTTGGGAGCAATTTACCAATTCAGGACAGATTTAAAACAAAATCTAATATAAATTAATAAAAATATGATTGATGTTATGACAACTTCAAGACTTATGCATGTTAAGACTTACACAACGAACTTATGCTGTTTTGGAAGTTGAGACAATTCAACAGAGACCTGTTTAATACATTTTGAGCAACATGATTACAGCTAATTAAAATGGGGGGGGGGGGGGAGCAGAGAAGTGCACAATCAGTTCCAAAATGTACAAAAGCATTTGCAACTAGCTCAAAGGTATGAGAAACTACTTTTTTGATGTGCAGAAATGACACAATAATTTCAAGATTGAAGTAGTTTTAAGAATTTTAATTCTGTTCTGAGAAATGCACCCAAACTGAGAAAAACTGTTAAACTGTAAAATATTTAATATTTAAATATCCTTAACTTAAAACCCTTTAACTGTCATGGACCCAGTGACTTTAATGTAAATATTTTGGGGGTGACAGTCAAGAGATTAAAGGAAAATATTAAATATTAGCTCTGACACCAAGCTTCCAAGTATTACCAAAGTAATGAAACAAAAGCTAAAGTGTTCTTCACGGTTTTAACTTGCATGCACTAACATTTCACACTCAAAGTAATTCAAAAGAATTACTAAACCAAACTTGAAAAAGTTGCTTCTGTCATTAACAATAAGCATACGCAGACTAAAGTAGACCTTAAATAATATTTGAAGCATCTAAATATATCTATGCAGTCGTTCCTACAGAAACATTAATGGAAGTGTTGCGTCTGGGAAAATTAGCATTAAATGTTCCATATAGCAAAAATGTCTAGCTGCAATGCATGTACATAAACAGTGTGGCTCAGAAATTACAGGGAAACATTTCATCAGTTGGTTAAAGTTAGCTAACTTCAGTTAAAACTGTGAAAGGGGCTCACCTGTGATGAAGAAATGTGTTGTCCTTTTCCTCCTCCTGAACGCGCAGAAATAGCAGAAACTTGATTTCAACGGCTCTCTCAATTCAGTAGCCGCATCTTGATAAGGACCAGGCCTACATGGCTCTACGCACCATGAGCTAGCACCTGCTATTTAGCACCTTTAGCTAGTGCACAAGGACTGTTGATACTGTGGTGAGTTCAGGACACCACAGTATCCTGAGCCATGCGCAACTGCAGGATCAGAGCTAAAAGAATCTTGCTGCTGATGCTGCTGGATCAAGAAGAAATACAAACTAGAGACTCTGTGTTTACATGACAAATAACAGTAACTCTATTAACTGTAAACCCTGCTGTTTAACACAATAACAAAATGAAAAAGTCTCTAGATTATTCTAAACTAATAGCACAATATTTAAAACCAAGTGTGTGATTTGTGAAACTTCAATAAAAGTTGATTTCACAATTTTATGCTTTTGGATAACACTAGACCAGCTCTAATTTCAAAACTATGACACTCATCTTCAAAGCTTGACTAGATTATTCTGCTCTAATAGCAGAATATCTAAAACCAAGTGTGGGATTTGTGAAACTTCAATGAAGGGTGGTATCACATTTTTTATGCATCTGGATCACACTAGAATTACTCTTTATTGAAGTTTCACAAATCCCACACTTGGTTGTAAATATTCTGTTATTATATTATTATAATATTAGTTGAGAATAATCTAGTCCAGGTTTGAAGAGTCTAGGTGATATAGTTTTTTAGCTAGAGTAAATTAAAGATGCTTGATGGTAGTGAAAAATTAGGTGGAATCGCCCTTTAGCCATTTCCTGTATTGGAAGCTGCAATTTGAAACCAACTTCAGCTTCATGCAAGCAGCAAGCCCTAACATAGAGTTCTCTTAATATATGACAAATCTATGGTTAGCATAAAATTAAATAATCACAAATGCATCACTTAATAAAAGCCTCTCATGAATGATGGTGGCGTCGGCTCTAGGAGTTTGCCTTGCAATTGGTGGCTCACCAGTTCGATTCCTGGACTACATTTGAGATTTCAGTTTGACATATAAAAGGCATTATTAATTATTAAAAAATAATCTATTCTTTGTAAAAATTACTCTTGCACTCTGGTTTACGGTTTTACGTCGTATAAATATCAGCAAAATTTGTAATTTTGGCCGATTAGTAACATTAATTTTAGGGTAATTAACTGATGGCAATATTACAATATTCTTCTTTGAATTTTACAATTACTTAGATTTTTACATTAGATTTCTGTGTTTTCTACATTTCATGACTGTCAAAATGACTAGAAATATATGTTTATTGAGTTATGGTAATTCCATATATTTTCTATGCTAATATAATTTTTTATATATGACAGTAACTGTAGGTATTTTACAATTTTTTTACCGAAAATTTATTGAGTTTTTTTGCGGTATTGACTTACGGTAATTCTGCGTATTTTCTATGGTAATAAAATGTTTCCGATATTACAGTCAAGAACTGTTGATATTTTGCCATTTTTTACTGTAAAATTACAGAGCTTTTTTACAGTGTAGATACGTATAGATTTCTACTGCTGCATCTGTGCAGGTGCTGATCTAAGTAGTCGTTAACTTGAAGCCAGCATCAGTGAGCAAACTTCAGGCTGTAAACAGTTTTCAGCTCAGTTGGTCTTGATCAGTCGATCAGAAACTAAAATATCTAATCTGTTTTTAGTCATAACTCAAAGCACTGTGCTACCAAATTGTGCTAATAATACTTTATCAGTGGATACAGTTGTAGCGTGAGGATGAAATTGAACACAAAATTCTCGTCAGTGCATCCTAACTTAAGAACTAATATTCACTTCAAGTAAGGGCCTGTCATTTGGTTTGAACTGACTCTGTCATATAATTCCAAACTAGATGTTTGAGCATAATACCATTAATATTCTGCCTTGATTGTTCATTGCAGAGCTCTGTTCAAGCCAAGCCTGAAGGGAACTCAAACAGGCAATGTATGAGTCCCAGGCAGACAGAATCCGGCCCATCAGGATCTTGGCAGATGACACCTCCTCCAAAACAACAGCAGTGTTCTTCTCAAGTTGCTTCACCTGCTGACTCACATGGTGGTAATCTGAAGCTGAGAAGTAAAGATCAACAGAGATTAAATACTTCCAGGAAAAATCCCATGTTCCACCCATTAGTTCTTACTTACCGAGAGCAGATTTGCTTGAATATTTCTCAGAAATCTGCTTTAGCTTGCGAAGTGCGGCTTCAAGCAAAGAGGGGAGTTCCTGTTTGTTCATTTCCTGTGATCATCAAAATGGGTTAGGATTACAAATAAGACTTGCAACCCTAGTCTTATTAGGGTGCTAGCATCAAGTCTTATTCACACAAAATACACATATAAACACAATTTCAAGTTTATAATAAACATTAGTTACATACGGTGGCCCTGAGGTACAAACCACTTCAACAAATTGAAAAACACAACAGCATTAAAAAACGGAAGAGGTATATCCCAGTGGGAGACCTGAGAAATCGCTGATTGAACAACAATACTTTTTTGCTTTTGAACCAGAAGTTATCGCTTGAATAAATAGATGCCTCACGTTGCTGCGATACACCATATTGAAAGTGGCGTTTCTGCCAGTGAGCTAATACAAGTAAATGGGCCGAACTTCATAAAACCATTCTACAAAGTATTTTAAGTTAATGAATGTCACCGACACATGTTGTGTGAGTGTTACTCTTAATTTATTTTTTCTGTTTATCCTTTTCTTTATAACTTCCTTAGAGGGGTCGCGCCTTACTTTGCAGGTTCTTCTTAGTATAGGCAAGACAGTAAGTATTTTGTTTGGGGTGCGCTGGGACATGTATATGATGTATAATCATCTCTTTCACACTTATGAGGACTTCTATTTTCTTTTTTATTCTAATCTGAGTTATGCAGGTTAATACAATACAAACAAAGAAGGGCGGACAAGTTACCTTGGTCACATGGAATGTTAAAGGTTTGAATAATCCTGTTAAGAGGGGTAAGATATTAGCACACCTAAAGACATTGTCCAGTGATGTAATTTTTCTTCAGGAAACCCACCTTAATAAGAATGAGCACATAAAACTGAGATGCAGGTGGACAGGGCAAGCTTATCATTCTACTTGTGCAGTGAGAGCTCAAGGCGTGGCAATATTATTCAAAAAAGGTACACCTTTTACCCATAAATCAACCATATCCGACAGGGAAGGCAGATATTTAATATTAGTTGAGAATTGTACTCTGTTCCTGTAACTCTGGTTAATATATATGGCCCCAATATAGACTCTCCACTTTTTTACAAACATGTTTTAGCCCAAATACCTGACATTTCGCAGACTAATCTAATCATTGGAGGGAACCTGAATCTTGTTTTAGATCCATACTTAGACCGCTCGTCAACACATAGAGCACCGGCCTCTAATGCTAGTATTTTCCTTAAGGAATACCTAAATAACTCTAATTTATTTGATAGCTGGAGGATTTTTAACCCACAGGGGAGAGCCTATTCATTTCACTCAAATGTTCACAATGTGTACACACGAATCGATTATTTAATGATGGATGCAAAATTATTGCCCTATACTAGTGAAGTAAAATATCATAATATAGCTATTTCAGACCACGCCCCCCTTTCTCTAGATTTACATTTAGATCATTTGAACCAAACTGAAAGAACATGGAAATTAGACCCACAACTGTTGAGGGAGCCAGAATTCTGTAAGTTTGTCAGAGAGCAGATTACATTTTTCTTTGAAATGAATGACCTTCCGGGAACGTCTCCTTCAATACTGTGGGAAACTATGAAAGCCTATGTAAGGGGAGGTATTATATCTTTTCGAGCAGCAAGGAGGAAAAGGAATCGTGCAGAGTTGGTGGATTTAAAGCAACAAATTAGGCGTCTGGACAAGGATAACGCTACACACCCCTCTACAGAAACTCATAAGAAAATTCTTTCACTGAGATACAAATATAATCAATTATTGTCAGACCACATTACTAGAGCTTTCATTTTTACTCAACAGAAATATTTTGAATTTGGGGAAAAACCTAATAAATTATTGGCTAGACAATTAAGGAAAATGGAAAATGATCGTACAATTATCAAAATTAAATCAGAAAATGGGGAAATTTTAACCTCACACAAAGACATTAATCACAGATTTAAACAGTTTTATGAATCATTGTATTCATCCAATGCTGTAAAAGATGATTTAATTATACAGAAGTTTTTAGATAGTTGTAATCTCCAAACTTTAACTCAGGAAGACAAGAGCTGTCTTAATGCAAATATCTCATGCATAGATATTCAGGTTGCTATCAAATCACTGAAAAGTGGGAAAACGGCTGGTCCTGATGGATATTCTGGGGAATTTTATAAAGAATTTAGTGACCTTTTATCACCTTATTTGCTAAAAATGTACACCCAAGCAAACTCAGATAATATCCTACCGCCTACTATGAGAGAAGTCACTATAATACTAGATAGATAGATAGATAGATAGATAGATAGATAGATAGATAGAATTTATTGTCATTGAACAGAATTCAACGAAATTTCCATTGCAGCTCCCGTGCAAAAGGTCAAATATATACAGTATAAATAAGCAAACACACAATAATAATAATAACAATATATACAACTAAATTAACAAAAGGCACTCAACCACACCAAAGAAGTAGCAGCAGGTCCAATTATGGCAAAGTACAGATAATGTGACAGTGCAAAGTGCAGAACAATATGGCCGTGTGGGGGTGGGGGATATGTATGTGTGACTGCGAGGTTATGATATGTGTGGGAGGGGGGGACGGCAGGGAGTAATGGCTCTGACGGCTGTGGGGAAGAAACTGTTTCTCAGTCTATTTGTTGTAGTCCATATATTCCTGTACCGCTTGCCTGATGGCAGCGGCACAAACAGTCTGTGGCCCGGGTGGCTGGAATCCATGGCTATGGATCCAGCTCTCTTCTTGACCCGGTCTGTGTAAATGGAGTCCAGGTCTGTGAGGGGGCATCCCACAATGCCTTGTGCTGTTCTCACCACCCGTGTCAGTTGTTTCCTCTCCAGTGCTGTGCAGCTACCATACCACACAGTCATGTTGAGGCAGAGGATGCTCTCGATCATCGCCCTGTAAAAGTTCACGAGCAGCCGTGAGGAAAGTCCAGCCCGTCTCAGTTTCCTGAGGAAGAAGAGCCTTTGTTGTGCTTTCTTCACCAGGTGGGAGGTGTTTGTGTTCCAGGAGAGGTCAGAAGTGATGTGGAGGCCCAGGAACTTGATGTTGTCCACACGTTCCACCACTTCTCCATCTATGAGAAGGGGAGTGTGATCCGTCCTCCTGGACCTTCTGTAATCCACAATGACCTCCTTGGTCTTCCCTGTGTTCAGCACCAAGTTGTTGGCTGAACACCACTGAGTGAGCTGCAGAATCTCCTCTCTGTAGTGGGTCTCGTTGTTGTCTGAAATGAGACCCACTACTGTTGTGTCGTCCGCGTACTTCACGACTGTGTTGGTGGGGTGGATGACCACGCAGTCGTGTGTAAACAGGGTGAAGAGAGCTGGGCTGAGCACACAGCCCTGCGGCGTGCCTGTGTTGAGGACCAGTGGGGATGATGTTGAGCCACTTATTCTCACCACCTGAGGCCTGTTGGTGAGGAAGTCTCTGATCCAGTGGCACAGTGAAGCGGGCAGCCCCACCTCGAGTAGCTTCAGCACCAGCTTGTCTGGGATGACGGTATTAAATGCTGAGCTGAAGTCTACAAATAGCATCCTGACGTAGGTGTTGGGATGCTGCAGATGGGTCAGGGCTGTGTGCAGAGTGATGGAGACAGCATCCTCTGTTGACCGGTTCGCTCTGTAGGCGAACTGAAGGCTGTCCAGGTTTGCGGGGATGAAGTCTCTGATGTACCTCAGAAGAATCCTCTCAAAGCACTTCATGATCACCGGGGTCAGAGCGACGGGCCGGTAATCGTTCAGGCTGGTGATGGACCTCTTCTTCGGTACAGGGATGATGGTGGAAGACTTGAGGCACTCAGGAACCATGGCGAGCTGCAGGGACAGATTGAAAATGTCCAGAAACACTCCTGCCAGCTGGTCGGCGCAGGTTTTCAGCGTCTGGCCTGACACCTTGTCCGGTCCTGGAGCTTTGTGGGTGTTGATCCTCCTCAGGGTGGACGTCACCTGATGCTTCTGCAGGACGAGAGGCTGGTGCTGCTCTTCCAGTTGGGGTAGATGTGCGGCTTCTCTGCTGCCCGCCGTGTCAAAGCGGGCAAAGAAACTGTTTAAGGTGTCAGGCAGGGTGGGGTCGCGGCTGGTCAGCTGAGTGCTGTGTTTGTAGTCCGTCATGGTTCTAATGCCTCTCCACATGCTTCGGGGGTTGTTGTTGATGAAATGTTCCTCAATCTGCTGTTTGTACTGGAGCTTGGCCTGCTTAATACCTTTTTTCAGTTCCGACCGGGCCCTGCTATAAGCCAACCTGTCTCCAGACCTGTAGGCAGCATCCCGGGCTTTCAGCAGGGCCCGTACTGTGCTGTCCAGCCATGGTTTCTGGTTTGGAAACACTTTTATGGTCTTAACAGGGAGGACAGCGTCGGTGCAGAACTGAACATAGGACAGAACGGACGATGAGTATTCCTCCAAGTCTGCGCCGTCCCTGAACACACTCCAGTCTGTATGCTCAAAGCAGTCCTGAAGTGCAGAGGAGGCCTCCTCAGTCCAGACCTGAACTATTCTGGTGGTCGGCTTAGTTCTGCAGGCCAGAGGCTTGTAGACAGGAATCAGCTCCACTGAGATGTGGTCAGACATACCCAGATGTGGAGCTGCTACAGCCTTGTAGGCTCCGGGGATATTGCAGTAGACCTGGTCCAAAATGTTATTGTCTCTGGTGGGAAAGTTTATGGATTTGTGGAATTTGGGAAACACAGCCTTCAGTTCCACGTGATTGAAGTCACGGCCGCCTCCGGGTTGGAGTTCATCTGCACGCTGATCAGGCAGTACAGCTCCTCTAATGCTAGCTTAGCATTAGCCCTCGGTGGTATGTAGACGGCCACGATCACAATGGACGAGAGTTCTCTCACCAACTTGAAGGGTCTGCATTTCACCGCCAGATATTCCAAGTCAGGAGAGCAGAATGTTCCGACAGAGTGTGTGGCTGTACACCAGGCATTGTGTACATACAATGCCAAACCTCCGCCTCTGCCCTTACCCGAAGCTGCAGTCCGATCCGCCCGGAACAGAGCGCGCCCCGTTATCTCCACCGCTGCGTCCGGGATGTTGTCATCCAGCCAGGTCTCTGTGACAACAGTCACACAGCTGTCCATCCGGCGAGAAGTAATCCGGAGTCGCATCTCGTCGATTTTGTTGACGAGGGACCTGGCATTGGCGAGGAAGAGGCTGGGGAGGGCCGGTTTATGAGGGCTAGCTTGTAGCCTAGCACGCACGCCGGCTCTCTTACCCCTCTTTTGTTTGCGCTGCCTCCTCCGTCGCCTTGGCAGCAGGGGGGGAATGATCATAGTCCCAGGTGTTCGTAGCAGCTCTGGAGGAATAAAGTCCAGCTTGGTGGGTGTGTGAAGTCCAAACTGTGTTCCTATGTCCCACAGTTCTAATCTGCTGTAAGTTGTAACGGCTTCCAGTAGTGTGTTGAGCGAAGACATCAATAAAAACAGGCTAAAAAAAACGAAAACACGGGAGCTCCGAGCCGCAGCGTCTACACGCGCCGCCATACCAAAAAAGGATAAGGATCCTGAGGAAGTAGGTAATTACAGGCCAATATCACTGTTAACCTATGATCAAAAGATACTAGCCAAAATTCTAGCTAATAGATTGACTTTATTAATGGATAAATTAATTCATCCCGATCAGACGGGTTTTATACCAAACAGACACTCTCTTTAATTTGTGACGTCTTTATAATGTGATCTACTCTCGGAGGGAAGAAACTTCTGATTTGGCTGTTCTTTCCCTCGACGCAGAAAAGGCCTTTGACCAAATAGAATGGCCCTACCTTTGTGCAACCCTGAGAAGATATGATCTTGGTGAACACTTTGAAAAATGGTTAAAAATCCTTTATCATAAACCTTGTGCTAGAATTGTCACTAATAAGACACTATCTCCTGCATTTCAATTACATAGGGGCACCAGACAGGGCTGCTCGCTCTCACCCTTACTTTTTGCCTTAGCCCTAGAACCCCTTGCACAATCAATTCGTGCTAACCCCCTTATACAGGGATACAATACCAAAGGGACTACAAATAAAATTTCCTTATATGCGGATGATGTCCTACTGTTCATAACCAATCTTCAGTGTACTATACCAAAGCTCCTAGATACAATCTCTCAGTTTGGCAGGTTTTCGGGTTATAGGATCAACTGGTTTAAGAGTGAACTGTTTCCAGTTAAGCTCAAAGACTCTTCGATCTTGGAAAGTATGCCATTTAGAATTGCTAATAATAAGTTCACCTACCTTGGAATAGAGATTACTAGGGACTTTAATTCACTTTATGGAGCTAATTTCTCCCCCCTTGTGGTGAAGCTACAAAATAACATTCAGTTTTGGAAATCTCTCCCCATTTCCCTGATGGGAAGAATCAATGCAATAAAAATGGTTTTTCTCCCTCAGATCCTTTATCTGTTTCAAAATATTCCCATCTTTTTACCTAAGAAATTTTTTAAGAAACTTGATTCTATAATCGTTCCATTTCTATGGGACTATAAAACGCACAGAATTAGCAAAGCTCACCTTTGCAAGGCTAAATTGGAGGGTGGACTGGCCCTCCCAAATTTTTCATTTTATTATTACTCTTGTACTCTTCGCATTATTACAATTTGGCTAGATCGCAATTTTACACAATCCAATTGGATCACAATGGAAAAGGAAGACTGCAGCCCTCATGAAATTAGTGCTCTTATTCTGTCACCCACAAGTATAGATAACTTGGCATACAACAATAACCGCATCATCCACAGTACTATACGTATTTGGAAACAAATAAAATCCCAGTTTGGTATTGAATCTATATTTACCTTATTACCAATAGCAAGGAATCCCTCATTTGTCCCTTCCACTTTAGATTCAAGTTATACACAATGGAAAGATTTAGGCATCAGGACTATTGGCAGGGCTGGATTTAGGAGGATGGGGGCCCCTGGGCTAGAGTCAAAATATATATATATATATATATTTTTTTTTTGTATGTGTTTGTTTTGTTTTAGAGGATAAGCAGAAAATGACCGAACAGTAAGTTTTGACAACGTACAACTTTAATAAGCCAGTTGTCACAAACTACAAACAACTCTGAACTCTTTTCTAGAAAGAGTGGGGTTGAAACTAGGATATGATGCTTGCATCACAAAATAAAATCACTGAATAGTTATTGTTGCTTGGACTTCAACACAAACTATAAAACAGATTGAGTGCAAGAAAGTGCAATGCTCAAATATACTTTTACAAAGCAAAGCGAGTAAAACAATATTTATACAAATATCCCCAGCATTTACAAGTCCATATAAGTACAAGTGGAATATATCAAAACTCAAACTTTCTTTGGTTTTAAAGTTCTTGGTAAGCGGGGGATAATGATGTTTCTGCTCCATCTCCGCTAACAGGTTTAAAAAAGCCTGTCAGTTTAGGCATTTTGTTTGTCGCCTCTTTGGCGCGATGCTCTTTTACTTTTCTCTTCCTTCTTTTCTGCGCTCCGCTGTCATATTTTCTGTTGTCCGCCATTGTAAAATAATATTCCCTTGACGCTCCTCCTCCCCAATGCGTAAGATGCGTCAAAAGTGGACCAATAACAAGCAAGCATTCAACATGGACGTTTGCCAGAACAAATTGGAACATTTTTCATCGGTGCTGTCAAAATCATCGTAGTCATTGATTAAATTCTGACACTATCCATTCACAAAAATATAAAACATCCTTCGGGGGCCCCCGAAATGCCGGGGCCCCGGGCTGCAGCCCCGGTAAGCCCCTGCTAAAATCGTGCCCAGACTATTGGTGACCTGTTGGTGGGTGGTAATTTTGCCTCTTTCTTTCAACTTCAAGCCAAATTTGGTCTCCATAAACATAGTCATTTTAGATACCTACAGGTCAGAGCATATGTCTTGTCATATGGCTTAGCAAACCCATAGAATATATAAATACCTTCTCTGCGACTTGTAACTCAAGACCCAAAAACCTAACCTGGGCAAACTTTAAGAATAAGTTATTAAAATGAGGAGAACGACCATTAACGGGTGTGGTCTGTGGGACTTAATTTAACTCAGGCAGCTAGTATTTTAATCCACAGAAGGCAACAGGTATGCCCATCTGGATGAAAGTTGCCAGACCCAAGCAAATATTCTCCAGTGAATCCAGCTGAGATGCTTTGAGTGAGCTTGGCCCTTAGGCTGCAGCTGGATGAAGCATAGACTCTCCTCCTGAAAAAAGTGCTGAGTTTAACACCTATCCTGACAAAATCCTTTGGTCTTCCCTTCTAACAGCGGTTTTGTAGCTGTACTGGTTCCAATAATCCACGTCTCATACTGATGATTTGTTTCTTTATTCCAACGTAGAACCACTAAACGCAGTGAAAAATATAATAAAACATACAATGTATCTTAGTTTAACAATGTTACTTATAACATTACCATGTTCGCCAGTAAAAAAATATTTGCAGATTTAAAAGGGTGCCTCCATGCTGCGCTCAGGTTTATATTACTTTCAGTCCACTTCAGGTTTGCTGTTACATCAAATTATTTTATCTTAAATCTACATAAATTAGAAGAGACATCTTGCAGACAACTGACATACTTTTAAATAGTAACCATGTTTGACCACAGATAAACAGTCTTGCGAACTTCTAGGTAACCATGGCAATAATAAACAAATGCCAAAAGTGCTCGTGACAAGTGTAGTTTTTCTCTATTTAGAAAAACTACACAGAATGAAAAACGTTAGCTTAGCTAAGAAGATAACAATCAGAGTAGTTAATCGAGTCAATTTAAATACAAAGTAAATATTTCTCGGTTGTTTAGTTTCACCGTGGAAATGCACAGTACTTGCTACAAAGAAATTTTGCATGCAAGATTAAGTTATTATTTTCTTTAATTCTCTTAACTGTGAAAGGTTAAGACTGTGGGTCTAGATCAGAGGTGGGCAATCCTGGTCCTCGAGGGCCGGTGTCCTGCATCTCTTAGATGCACTGTCTCCCTGGTCCAACACACTTGAATCCAACAGCTGAATCACCTCCTAAGCTAAATCATTGTTCTGCACTAATCAGTCCAATTTTGCACAACTGCACTGTGGCACACTTGCTGTACATATATTTACATATACATATCTGCATTTTTTGAATCTTTGCAAGGACTGCTCTAAGTTGCTTTTTATATTAACAGCATTTTATATTTTATTTTTTATTTTATCTATAACTACGACTCAGTGGTAGTTGTTATTGTGTCTTGTCTCTGTGCTGTAACTGCGAAGTAATTTCCCTGCTGGGATGAATAAAGTACTTCTATTCTATTCTAAGTGCAGTCAAGTTCTCCAGAGTCCTGCTAATGACCTCATTATTTGACTCAGGTGTGTTTAAGTAGATCTAAAAGTTGCAGGAGACCTGCCCTCGAGGCCTGTAGTTGCCCACCCCTGGTCTAGATGGTACTGTAAAACGGTTGAAACAAGTCCACACAGCACATGAATTAGGGATTGTTCACTGCACTGCCACTTTCAAGATGGGGGCGACATAACGTAGGGTTCAGTCTACCCATTCATGTCTATGGTCCAATCAGCGATTTCTCAGGTCTCCCACTGGGAAGTGGGACATACCTCATCCGTTTTGTTAATGTTGCTACGTTTTTGTAATTGTGCTTCGTTAATGTTGTGTTTTTCAATTTGTTGAAGTGGTTTGCACCTCAGGGCCACTGTATTTACAGACATTAGGTGTGTAGCACTACAACATCTCACTATGTTAAAGTTCCACAATTTCCTTTTAAAGTAAAGTCTGTCTCGAAGCACCACCATGACAGCAGCAGATTACATTTGCAAAACTGTCACCCAAACTCTGAACATGGTCAGAGTGGAATGGGCCTAGAGTCAAACAAGCATGAAATCTGAAAAATGTTGACCAGTTAAACCTGGACTGAAATATTCTACTCTGACCACAGATTCTTTGAACCAATTTGTGATTTATAAAAAAATAAGAAATGGGGATTTTTCCTTTTCTCCCAATATATGGCCAAAATCTAGACTCATGCTTGCAAAGTCAAAGTCATCTTTGAGTATATGATGTATGTAGTTGTCAACATTTATTGTAATATGTTTGACATGAAAATATTTACATTGTTAATCCACAGTCCTAAAAATTCATGATGGAGTTTTTAGTTGTTTTAAATGAAGTCAAGGAAAACAGAAGTAGGATGTCTTTTATTAGCACACCACAACTTCTGCTTGGGGTGGATGTTTAGAATGTGCCATATATTAATTCAGTGTTATTTAAAATATGACACAGTCAAATCAGTTTATCTATATATTAAAAAAAAACAAGTCACTTGTAAAAAAAGAAAAACTAAGTCAATCCAGTCCAGTCATACATACATTTCAATTGATCCCAACTATACAACAGTGCAATTACATTGTGTTTTCTATCCAAAGAAATCCAGCAGATTACAAAAAGTCACTGATTTGGAGGATTTCCTCCTTCTTTAGCAGCAGTGAATGACTGCTTGTAACTTTGACATTGACTTTGCAAGAACTTCTCACAGTGTTTTCACTTGCATGTTTGGACAGCATGAAGGAACCGCCATCAGAACCTGACTCAGTGTGAGAGACCATCTCCCACGACTGATTAGAGTTTTGACAATAAAGAGTGATCACAAAAGCAGGAGCACTGAACCAGGATTATTTTCTATGCTAGAGAAAAGTAAAAAGGTAAAGGCAGTAGTAGTTCCTTTAGTGAAGCTCTATTTCTTAGCAACTTCTTTCTCACATAAAGTGTGACATCACCACTGCTCCTACTATTAAAAAAAGAGTAAAAAGTATTCAGTATATATTATTCTTACATTTTCTGATATTCTCTTAAAGAGAATCAATCAAAACTTTCCAAAATAATTAGAAATTGGCCTCAGCATTCTGTTTGGTACATGTCTTCAAAAAACAGACACCTTTATGAGTGTCCTGCGATGGACTGGTGACCTGCCCCATGTGAACTCCGCCTGTCACCTGCTGACTGCTTGAGATAAGCACCAGCACCTGTCTAAACTCTACATGGATACGCGTTTTAGATAATGGATGGATGGACCTTTACTAGTTGCTGGGGTGAAGAACAATTATGTGGTGAAAACTGATCTAGGACTGGAAAGACCCAAACTGACTGCAGGGAATCTGGGATTGTCACAGCTGCCGCTGAACTGTGACCACTCACACCTGATCATCATCACCCTGATCTCCAGCTGCTGCCATATAAGAACAGATCTTCCTCCTGCACTGCGTCAGATTGTTATGAAACCCTTAGCCTTAACACCTTCAGGCCTGCTGTAGCTACTTGAGCAATTTTCCCGGTTACTAAGCTGTCTCTTTCCTTCTGTCCAGTTGCCCTTCCTGTCCCCGATCCTGACCTACTCCACTGGATTTGGACCTCCTGGCTTTTGACCCTCCATCTTTCTGACCCTGAAATCTGGAACCTGTTGACCTGGATTTGGATTCCCTGGCTCTGACCCTGGCCTGCCCAACTGTGAAAAAGCCGATTCCTCAATAAACACCTGTTCTGAATTCACTGCTCAGACCCTGCGTCCATCAGTGCTGGATTGTGTCAGGGATGATGCTTGTATGAGCAACAATAATAGAAGTGTGAATGCTGTCAATAACAGGAAGCGCAGGATTTATGTGATCTATTTTTTACTGTTCCTGACTGATTTCAAAACTATAAATTTCCACATTGTGCATTTGTTTGTAGCTTGGTGTCTTTTGGAATTGTCTGAAGCCATACAAAAAATACAACAGGTGACTTATTTGCATTTTGAAAGAAAATACTGTATATCTACAGTAAATCTATGTTATGATTAGCATCAGCAAGACATTAACAGAGCACTCATTGATGGATGCATTAAAGATACCAAGCCTAATGAGAACTTACGTCCCATTCTTGTAGCAACACTCTGACAGCTTCAGGAGAAATGAAGAGTCTCTTTGAGATGCAGAGCTTGGCCGTGATCTGTCCCAATAGATCCAGAACTGTGTGCCGGTACTCTTTGTATTCCAGCTTGATCCCATGGTACTTAGCAGTCACTCTCACATTGGTGAATCTGATGTTGTGAAAAAAACGTACCAGGGAAATTTTTTTACAATAAAGCAGATCAATTTATTGGTTTATTAATAGTCTGTGCTAAAGGGATATATTATAGTTTACATAATAATGTAATATTAGTACATTAGTGTATTATTATAGAGGTTCTCAAAAGTCCATGTTCCCCTTGTCAAAAATCTCTCTTTTATCCCTCTCCCCTTCATCCCTCATCCATTCATCAATAAATCTTTAAATGCATATCTTTGTGGAGTGGTCCTTGCTAGTGAAATGGAGTTAATGTGTAAACTCAATTTCGGGGGCTGGGCCACACCCAAACCACACCTCCAATTTTCCAGGTGACCTATTTATACTCTGCTCACCCACTCAACTCAGTCTGTTGCTTTTCCATCAAACCCACCCTCCCTTACCCTTTACCTCTTTTATTTAATTTGTCTTCATTCATAACCACGCTTTGCTTTTCTTTTTGGTGCAGGTTTCGTCTGGGGGATCCTATGTTGGCTGGGGGAAAAATAAGAGGAACCGTTTCTCGAAGACCACACCACCACGCAGAGTCTTCACATCCTAAACCCTCAATCATTCTCCCCAGATGGCCAAATCATCCCTCCTTCCCTTCATCTCTCTCTTTTTCATCCCTCATCCATTCATCAATAAATCTTTAAACGCATATCTTTGTGGCGTGGTCCTTGCTAGTGCAGTGGAGTGTTGTCATTCGTTATGGAAAAGAATGGGTGACCATGGATGTTGGTTTTTTTTGCAAAGCCAACACTCATAGAGGGATGATTAAAAGTATCTTCAATTGGGTCACACAGGGACGTGATATCCTACAGTCTGTGCTGTAAAGAACGAATTGACTGAAAAGGAACTGTAGCTCCAAGGAAGTGTGAAGGTGGCACTCAGTTCACCCAGGTGTTATGCACAGCTGAATGGTTGCCACAGAGATTAAAGGATTTCCCAATCATGCATGAAAAATCAAGGCAGCATTCATGTTTTTTGATGAGGCAACAAAATTATGACATGATGTTACGCTCAGAAAAGTTGGTTTTTACATAATACTGCCCCTTTAAAGCATGCAAATTAGAATATGTCAGAAAAATTCCTTAATTGAATTAGATTAAAGACTGACAATGAATCAAAATTATTGTATCAGATATGTCACATGATATGAGAGCAAAAGTTGTAAAACTATTTCTAAACATCTCAATCTTCATGTTATAAATACCTGGCATTTTAACAAGGGGTGTACACTTTTAAGACCTACTGTAACTTTCAAAATGTGCACATGAATGTCAATGAACCTCCTCTTTAGTTCTTCAATCTTGTCTGATGGAACCATCATGTTTCCAAAGTCATCCAGGTTTTGGAAGGACTGGAAGATTTTCAATTGCTGTGGCATCTCCTCTAAACAAATCTGCAAAGACAGGAAAACACTCACACATATGTACAGATCTCTCTCTCTCTCTTTGAGTGAATGGAATAGAGACAGGAGTGTTAGAATGAGTGAATTTTTGGGGGGTCTTTCTCTACCTTTTGCTGCAAAGTGTTTTGAACACATTTCTTTGCACATAGTTGATCGACCTTAGTTTAGTTTGATTGCTCTAGCCTGGCCTGGTAGTTTTTGCAGTAGACTTGATTTGGCATTATGCCCATTGTAGAGGGTGGAGCGGAGTTTGAAAAGCTGACACATTGGCATGCTGTCAATCTCATACCAATGATTAGCTGTTCAGCAGAGAAGGCTACTGTAGCTGTAGGAGGAGTGGTGGGTTGTGATAGTGTGAATGGAGTGATTGTTATCTTTACTAATAGTACATCTAAGTGAATGATTTGATAGAGTCATCATCATTTATGACTGGTTCTTCCTCTGGTTAGTCCAGCCAAAAATATTATCATCTTAAATGTGCCCCTGTTTATTAAAAATTATCTTCTAGTCAAGTATTTGTCTCGGTAAGACCAGCTAGCTTCACCCATAAAGATGGTGCTTTTGGGTTGCAAATCTGTGCTCCTTGGACATGTGGTGTGACCCAGAAGACAGGTATTTAGGATCCTTAAGAACACAGCTAATGAGCTTAACTTATCTTTTAATTTCAAAATAGATGGGTTTAATTATATGGTTTTTGCCTCTTCTGAGAACATGAAATGTTTTGGTTGTGGAGAATGACATGTAATTCATTCCTGCCCAGAAAAGCTCAAGAAAATCTCTGCATCATTCACCAGCTTATACACAGCTGGTGAATGATGCAATTGAGGGGCGGGTGCCAACTGCAACACTCTGTGAGCAGGTGTTAGGCTGCTGGGGGCATAGGCGGCTCCACTGCAGCGACTCCACCAGCAGCTCTGCTGGCACTGAGGCGGGCTGCGATTCCACTGTTTATTCTAGTGTCGTTGGTGAGAATCCTGCTGCTGATGGGACTATGGACCGTGGAGGCACTGCTGTTGTGGTTGCAGAGCAACAACCCTCTAGGATGCAATCTTTTATAAACTGTGATCATTCTAATGACAATGATAATCCAAGAGAAATTGATATAACAGACAGGGATATAAATAAGGACCAATTTGTGAATTGTTTGATGCCAATTCAGGGTAACAAAAAAACCGATGAAGTTGAGGATGACAGCAGGTTTGATGAAGATTTTTAAAAACTGTCCTAGAAAATGAAAAGTTCAACTTTTTTAGGAACTAAGAGGGCAAATAAAGCAGGAGAGAGTGGTTGTGAGTCTGAAAATTACCTGTCTTTGAGCCAGGATCAGCAGAATCTGCATTCTCCTGCTTACTTCTTAATTTCTTACCGTAAGAGGTTTGTTTTCAATAAACAGACTTATAATCTCAGGGTTTGACAAAGAAAACTGGAAACTTTGTTGCTGTGTTAACAGATCAAACAATCTATCACTCGACAAAACTGAAACTTGAAAGTCAGAACCCAAACACTTACTGCTGATGAAGATGTTTAGACATATATTCTGTACATCCCTGTTATTCTGTGCCTCTATGTCTGCCTTTAATATAGGCACATTAAATTTGAATGGTGCCAGAGATGAAGTAAAAGGAGCTGCTTTTTTCAAGACTATAGTTTTAAAAATGTATATAACATAGGTTCAAGAAACCTGCTGATAATGAACGTGATTAGAAGAAGGGATGTGGGGAAGAGACAGAGGTGAAAGGGGCTTGGTATTGCCATCTCATATGTGCAGTTGTAGTGGAGGTGTGGGGATGGTGTTTTCTAAGAATTTCTTGCCTATTTCTTGTTAAGCAGAGGAAATAATTTAGGACGGGTTACTGAAAGATAAAGCCAAATATGAAATTGAGTTCTGGACAGAATGACTCTGTGGAATATTTTATGTGACGCCGTCAAAGATTGTAGTGAAAATGAATATTTGTTTTTGTGTGGAGATTTTAATTGGACTGAAAATAGATTATTATATCTACTAGATAGGAACCATTAAGAATCTCATTCTGAATCCTCTCAAAGGCTTACACAGCTGATTACAGCTGCTGACCTTTCACATGTGTGCAGAGTTTTCAACAGAAATTAGAGAGAGCACAGAGTCATTCTAAAGACAATCTTTTATTCCTGGCATTGTTGGATCATATATATTTGTTTAAACATTATTTGAATATTAGAAATTGCCAAATAATCCCTGTTGTGGTTTTTCTGATCATTGTCTGGCTTGTTGTTCTGTATATATTAAAAATGTTCATATATGAGGTACCTGCTGGCGTTTTAATATAGGTCTTTTAAATGATAGCGCTTTTAGAACAGCTTTTGGATATTTTTGGGTTCATCACAAACCATCCAAATCAAAATTTTCTTGTGTCCAATAGTGGTGGGATTATGGTAAATGTTAAATCAAGTAGTTGTGTCAACAGTTCACCCCTAATGTCACTAAGGACATGACCAGATCTATGAGGAACTTGGAAGGTAGAACTGCAGGGTTTAACAGCACCTACAGGAAACCAAGGGTTTTCAAATTTCCTCAAATCTAAAAAGGCTTCTGTTCACCTCAGGAGCCAAAGGAGCATTGATCAGATCATGTTTCCTGAGTATAACAGAGATGGATGCTCCGTCTCACTTCTTTGGACTGGAAAAAAGAATGGGGAAAGAAAGATTGTTCACTCTCTAAAGTCTGATTGTGGTTATGCGATCTTGGACTTTTCTGATGTGAGCGATGGTTTCTTCGAAGGACTTCTTGAAGTGGACGCTATAGTTAATCAAAAACTGGAGGCTCAGCTTAATCTACATAAATTACATACTGCTTTGATGAGCCTAAAGAGTGGTATATCCATTACCAATTAATAGGTATTCCTGTTAATTTTTACAAGTCCTGATGGTCCGTGATAGGTGAGGATTTGCTGCATCATCTGCAGAGAAGTTGGCTGCTTCCGAGCTGCAGAAGAGCAGTCATTACTCTGCTCCCAAAGAAGGGAGATTTACTAGATTTAAAGAACTGGTGACCTGTTTCTTTGCTCTGCATGAACTACAAGATCTTTTCCAAAGTCCTGGGTGCCAGGAGATGATGGCTTCAGTCATTCATGGACACCAGATATATCGTTGTCTGGCAGGCTGATAAGTGAATATGACTTTAGTCAGAGATGTTTTGGAAATCTGCAGCTCATGGGCAGCTATTGGTCTTATTGCTATAGATGAAGAAAAAGTGACTGGGTTGAACGCTAATATTTGTGACAAACTTTGACTGCTTTTGGTTTCAACTCAGGTTTCATGATTCAGGTTCTGTAAAGTGGCAGAGTGAGTGCGCTTGAAATGGATGGAGGCTTAAGTGCTTCATTTACTGTTTTAGGGGGAGTGATGCAAGGGTGTTCTTTGTCAGGAATTCTTTATTCCTTTGCAATTTAACCTTGGCTTCAAAAATTGAGAAAAGATCATGTTTTTCCTACTTTGTGCAATGTCTCTTTAAAGTTGTCAGTTCTCTCTCACTCTCTGTTTCTCTCTCTCCTCTAGTTGATTAGTTACCTTGAGAAGCTCCTGTTTCTCCCTTGCTTCATCGGCAGCACAGCCATGATCCTGAGAGTCACCTTGTTCTTCAGCCAGAGCTCCCTCTGTTCTCAGCAACCATCCAGCTACAGTATCCAGAGGGGCAGGAAGGCTCCTGTCTAACTCAACTTTGAATTTTCGCAGCTGGATGAAAGCAGAACATGAAGACAATTTCTTTGATGTTAAACTACAGAGGGTTACAGAGTTTTTATGATTGGTAGACCATATGTTTTAATTTTGATTTGCAAAAACCTAATTCAAATCAACGTGTCTACGTTTATGCAATGTACTTTAAATGTACAAGAAACAAAATATGTTTCTAAATTATATGAGAACCAAACAGAACCTTTTCACTGAGGCATTCCCATGCTTCCCTAAGAGACCGTTGATCCTGGCTTATGTTTGGAGTGCGTCTCATTGCTGTCAGTAAAGGCATGATGGGCCTACGCTGCTCATTAAAGGACACAAGAAAGGTCTGAAAAACCTAAAGAAAACACAAATCTCTGTTAGACACATTATTGACAAATCAACTCAAGAAAAAACACAAAGCCAAGAAAGTAAGCTATGTTCCAGAGAGCTAAACATTGCAATGATTTGCTATTATGCTATTATGGAGTCTTCATACCCCTTGAATTTTTTCACATCATGTCACTTTTAAGCTACAACATTCAGTGCATTTAAGATTACTTTATGACAAACCAATACAACGCAGTTTGGAACTGTGAAGTAGATGGAAAATCATACATGGTTTTCATGATGTTTACAAGTAATACCTTGCAAAATATGTCTAGCGAGTCATCAATATGCGATATGTAATGGTTGAAAACTTATATTTTATGTAGAGTATACATTTCTCTACCCTTTTGACACTGCTCTTCTACTTCAGTTAAACACCTCATAATACTGCACTTAATGAAAATAAACATCAATTATTAATATAAAGCCATTTTTAATCAATGGTACTAATACTGATATATCCCAATTGTGAAATGAATAGTGAAAAACTACAAAAGGTTTGAAAACTTTTCACAAGGCATATTAAACTCAGCAGTGCAGAAACTCTGGTCCAGAAACGCACATTGTATCGCTCAGAGTAGCTTTCTCCTTCTGTGGAGTCCCATCCTTCCAACAGCTCATCAAAGGCCTGGACAAGCCAGCAAGTCACTTCTTGTGCATTGCGATCAGGTGTCGCCTGGAAGCATTATAAATTACAAATATAAGGTTTCAGTTGAGGCTTCATATGAACCCTTCTAATGTCACTCACTGTTCTGAAGCAGAGGAACACATCCATACCGTACTAAAGACAGGAACAAACTAGTTTGGCAGAACTTGCGAAAAGGATCTGGTGGGGAGCAGGTGACACAGGTGGGGTTAAATACACAAGAGAGTAATCAGGGAACACGAGGGACAGCTGGTAACAATCAAGGAGTGTACTCGACAACAAAGAAATACGATTATCAGGCAAACACATACAAAAATCAATATCCTCACAGTACACCCCTTTCAAGCACCGCCAGAAATCTTGGGCCCCATGACAAAAAATTAAATTGGGCCTTCCCTTCGCAGCTGCTGTTACAATTTCTTGATTCTATCTGACTCATCAAAAGCGTCACAATTTTAAAGACTTGCAACTGCCTTGCTTTCTTTGGTCCAATTCTGATACGATCACAATGTTCACCAGTGAATTTTACATGCAACAGTCCACATACTGCATGCAAATAGGTTGCTTAAATTTTTTTATTATTGCAAAATATACATGAAGTAATCCAGACTTCTCAAAAATGCTTTATAGTTGCATTTTGTTCAAGCTGCCGAATATAACTTTAATAAAAAATATTAACGTTTTTTCATATTTGTTAAAGCTGTTGCCATGTTGTGATAGTTTGCTATGAAACGCTAATCTGTGAAAAGATCAATCTCCTCCACCTGCTCCCTGAGCTGCTACTGCTGTCTAAAGAAACACACTGTTCTGACCGTGTGTCAGAACAGTGACACACGGTCACTGTTCCGTGTGTCACGGTTGATAGTGAATGAGCACTATCAACCTCATTCACTCACTGGTACGTGTGCTAATGGAAGATTTTATAAAGATTGTTAGAATTTCTGTGAGAAATAAATAAATAGTTTTTGTTGTGTAACTGTAAAAAGAGTAGAGAGACAGGAAAAATCCCTGGAATGATGCTAACTAGCTTGTCACTGAACACTGTGTTGCTCAGTTTTTTCACTGGGAAAGGGAGGAGGGGTTATGCTGGTATTGGGGCTATAGCTACTGCTGACTGACTCATCTGTTGTTAAGTGTGGTAAAAGAGGCAGGGACAAGTTAAATACATGAATATGTTGTTAAGTTCTTTCCTTCATTCATTAGATGCTAATGAAATGGAGGCAAACAGTAGTCTGTAGCTAAGCTAACTATGCTAAATGGTTGATCATTTCACACGATCTCTTTTAGAGAAAAACTGAGTTATAAATTCACACTCTTGTCTTTTTTCTCTCTCTATCTCTTTTTGAAAATCAGACTTTATTATCCAGGGGGATGTTCAGGGCAAATATGGATGTGTGCTTTTTGGCCTGGGAATGGTAATATTTAATTTTTACTGATAACGCAATTTTAAATACATTTAATAATATGATTAATTTTGTAATTGACAGGGCCCCCAATGTTTTTCTCTTGTATATATAAGAAAAAAAAAAATTTCTGTGGGAGGGTCCGCTGTCGACCAGGAGCCCTTGGAATTGTCCTAACTTTTCCCCCCTATATGGCACCCCTGTCCCCACGCCTCTAAAAGTCCAAGCACTAAACAACTCAACCAGGGTGGGCACAGGGGCGCTGGATGGGGGGCCAGAGTCCAAAGAAAAACATCACAAAAAGAAACAAACAAAAATAAAACCAGTCCAAATAAACCACATAGTCAGAGAGGAACCTGCTGCAAAAAGTCAGGTGGGCAGCGATGTTGGAAGGGGACCCCTCATTTCAGGTCTGACAGAGAGGCCGACGTGATCCACAAAGAGTGTTGGAGGGAAGCCAGGAGGCTGCACAAACCCACGAAGAACCTCAAAGAGGCCTGCTGGAGCCACGAGGTGGACCTGAAGCACTGGCTCAGGCTCAGGGAGGCTAGCCGCCGGCTCAGGGAGGGCACTAGGAATTTCGCTAGGAGACTCGGGCAGAGCCCTGGGAAGCTCACTAGGAGACTAGGGCTAGTGCTGGGAGGTGTCGGGAAAACTGTTTCTGACGCAAAGAATTCCTTTCCCCGCTTACTGGGGCAGGGTGCCTGCTTACCGGGGTTGGACATGCGGCTGGTGCTGGAGACGGGAGAAGGATACTGCTATGTTTTACCATTGCACTAACTTGCAAGACATTTACCTTTAACTGGCTGGACAGCAATAATGTTGAATGTGCGTCTGTTCATGTCAGGGTGATTACTTTTGTCACACTTTTTGTTATTGATGTGTGCCCCATTATATTATTTTTTATTTTATTTTCAATAAAGCCAAAAAAACACATTGCTATATTTCCGCCTTTTAACCCAAAACATCACATGCAGCCATGAATTGTGGGTAATACACTTTGCTGAAGTTCCCCTGGATGCAGACTTGGCAATGGGAAGCTGACCAAGCATCCACATATGACGAGTACGGAGTGAGAATGTATTGGTTCATCTGCCTTATGTGTGATGGGATGTGGATTGTCTATTCAACTTGTTGAATATTAATAAACTGCATAAAATTCAAATGCAACTGAATAGCACATGTCAATATCATTTAAAAATTCAAGGATAAAAATACATTATGACAGAATATTTTTGACAGTGTCAGTCAAAATGATGGATGACAAAAAAGTGTAGCGCCACCTGTGGTCTGAGCGTCCACACCAAAGAAAATAAAGTCAGGATTTATAGCATTAGTTTTCTAAAAAAAAAAAGTTGGTCGCCGTCTTTAATGAAGTCAAGTACAGTGTGATGCTAACCAACCAACTGGCAGAAGTTGAAGTTTTAAGACACAGCCCTCCTTATTTGGAAATTAAAATGAGAAATGCATAGAGAAATGGGAAAAGGAATTAATAAATGAATGAATAAAAAACATAATAAATATATATAAAATAAATACTGTATATGTGACTAAATAAATATATGAATAAATTTAGATAAGGCCATTATTGCAAAAGCGATTAAATAAAGAAGCCAATTAATAATATGTTTACTTATTGATTTAATTAATTCTGACTGAATTGGGTCTCCATAAGACTCAGTAAAGGTGGCCCTTTGTCAACAATTCACCTTTTACAGAATTTCTAGGCCCAGCCAAGGTTTTGAGGGAAACTGTTTGGTGTTTTGGTTTTCAGGATCCTGACTTTGCTTTTTGTTGTGGCTCTACAAGCTGATATCCAGGTTTTGGTGGAGCAGTTGACAGCCAAGCACTAAGCTTTGTTCATTTTAATGCACCAAATAAAATGAGAGATGCAGATAAAATGCTGTCAGTCTGTTACAAAAATATTTTACAGTTCCAACTTTTTATATTTCATAAAACCAAAGAAGGGTAGACATCTCATAATTTTAAAAACATTTTCACGCTACATATTTCAAACAACTAATTTGAAAAAAACAACTGGATCAAGAACCTCATTGTTCAACTCATTTTATATCATGCTGTAGTTTAGTCCATTAGCTCATTACAGTAGTTGCCTGCCAGTCTAACTGCTATTATAAAATGTTATGGAAAATCACATGAGGGAAATAATTCAGAAACACAACTAGCAAGTCAGCTGATGCACATGTGTGCACGAAAAACAGCTGAAATTATGACAGCATGAAGGAAAAAGAGAGGCAGAGGCAGGATACAATGGTTTGTTGTACCTGTTGAAGAGGTGAAGCAGAAATAGCAGGAGTGTAGTGAACAGGCATGTTGATAGGTGAGGGGCTTTCTAGAGGAGTCAGGTACTGTGTTTAAGGGGGGAAAAGGCAAGTAGAAGAAGGAAAGAGGTGACAAGGAGGGGTTAGAACAAACTCAAAGAAAAAAATCATGTCTAAAGGGAAAATCAGTGGCATGCTAAGTATGAGAACTTTAATCAAAACACTGACCTGCATCTCATCTTCTTGGGCAGCCACATCTCTAGAGTATTGCAGGAACTGAGCGACATAGGTCATGATGGACTTCTCATCTGGGTCTCTGACATCCACATCTGCATCAACATCAGAGACCTCCATGATCAGCCTCACTACAACACCACCCTCAGAGGTTCACAACCAACTCAAAAGTATGAGGAGTTTAGTTCTGGGAACAAATATGGGGAGGGGAAGTAGATCCCTAATTTCTGAAAAATGTGGATAAATGCTGCCATGGTAATGAACCAGCAGGCAGATCAGAGGAAACAAATGAGGGACTTGTATGAGGGTCATATGAACAAATGAGAGAGTCAGCAGACTTCCTATCGTCATTCAGCTCTCCCTGAGGCTTAATGGGAACGTCTCAGAACATTTAGCAACAGTCTGAATAAGTGCTCCTGATTTATTTGGAATCAATGAGAATGTTTCCTAAATCAGTTTCTATTTAGACTCTGTACACTGTAAAATGTAATAGTATATCTTACTCTAAAAGAAAAGTGACCTTAACTCATTCCAGCTTACTCTGTTGATGTGTGTTTGATATGATTTTTCAGAGTACAGTTATTACTGCAAAGCGAACAGCAGTTCTTCATGGCCTTCCTGTGATCCTTGGAGATGAAAACACAGACTTCTTCAAGACAAGCTTTGTAAGTCATCTTTATTACATTTTTATAATTCCACACTGCAGTATGTCCCACTTAATTCTGCTCCTTATGTGACTTTGATAGCTTTAGTTTTAGTTACTGTTCTTTCACTCAGCCTGAATCAGTGCTTCTGTACTTCTTACATGATGCACTGATGAAATATCCCCAATCAGAACACTTTTAGTGGTTCTCTGCTGTCTTTTGAAAGGTTTCAGTTGTAGTTCTCTAGCATCACACCATGTGAAACCCGAATGTCATCAAGAACAAAAAAGTACAATGAATTTCACTTAGCTGATGAAGTGCAACATGTAAAATGTTATGAACTTTCCCTTCCAACATCAACACTTATTTATCACTGACACTTTTGGGAAATGCGCTCACTGTACTGTCATAGAAGGCTGATGATGAGTGGACTGCCATAGGTGGGACAGCTGTAAACTGTCGGAGAAGCAGCCGTGATGAAGAAGTGTTACATTGATATGTAATTGTGGTGTTGCTTCTATTGTTGTTAGGACTGCGAAGACCCAGACGTGTCTCACACCCCCATTGGGATTCTGACCATCATTCCTGAGGACAGGCAGGCCTCCCCTGACTCACTGCACCTCAGGTACTGCCATCATTTTGGAAGGAAGTCTTCTCATGAATGACCTTGGAAATCTTCCACATGCCACGTGCTTGCTCTTTGGACTTATTTATGCTCTGAATTTGGAGTACCCTCAACAACTGAAGTACACCTTTGACTTCATCCAAAAGGTGCTTCTCTCACTTGGACATAAATCCCTAAAACCAAAAATACAATCACTCAAAAATCTTCTGATGTAATGAGTGAATGTGAAGTGACATTATGGATCAACGTTGATACCTTTACCCTTATTGGAAAAGTGATTTTTATTTCTTGTTTGATTCTTTTTTGTTGGAAGGAGCATCACTGTACTTGCAGACTACTAAATGGTTTTATGTTAATGAGGAGAAACATTACTTCACTTCACTACTTCACTATTCACTTTATTGATGTTATGATAAATGTTAGCTCTATTATTGAGAATTGAGTTTTTGTTTCACACCAGTCAACAAAGACATTTAAGCAGGGATTCTCAAAGTTTTAAAGACTGAGGGCCACTTGAAGGATTCAATATTAGATTGAAGGCTGCCCTAGAAAAAAAGTCATGTCATTTTTTTTTTTTCTAAAAACGTCTATGGAAAACTTTGTTTCCAGGTTAGTGTGTATGTAACCACACTTGAGAACCCTGTATTTAAGGTAAACCTGTTTAATTATTAAACATTTTTGTCCATTCAAACTGTTGTCTGTTGGCTCTTCGTTTCAATAACTTAACACTTTTGGTTCATCTTACTTGAACATATCCAGGCAATTGGTTTCCTGATATTTTGCAAGTAATGTGAACGCTTAAACGTGTAAGCATAACTTATTTTTATGAGTACTGCTTAATTGACATAACTCACAAATTGAAGGAGTCATAATTGACATTTTATAGTCAACCTTACTAATGATTTTGAGTTACCTATACTCAAGTTTACTGCCATTGCATGAGTTGTCTGAATGAATATTTTACAGTTAACCCAATTAATGATTTTGAGTTAACAGCACTCAGGTTTACTGCCATTATCTGAGTGGTCTAAACATAGTTATTTATAGCTATAACACCTTAAAATGAATTAGCTACTTTACTTGGAGATTTTGAGGCAATCGGTTTCCTAACTTTTTTTAAGTAAAGTGAACTTATTACATTTTACAGTGTACAACTGGCATATACAAGGGATGAAAAACCTCTTTGAAGATTCACTGATGACACTGAAAACTGTCAGGATAAAACAAACAAATCACAAGATCATCAACATTAAAGCTGAGGCCAAAGTTATTCAAAATCAAATTTTTATGCTGAAATTTTTTACAGGTGGTGCAGACTTTTCATAGTAGTGATTCAGGTGGTTTCAGAAAGTTATAAGATACTTTCAAAAAACATTCAAAAAACAATATAGGAATGTACAGATATTAGAAAACATAATGTGTACTTTTGAATATTAAGTACTAAGTACTTCAAGTATTAGAATTTATCCACTATTGTGTAATGTTAACATGCTGCCATAGCCCTATCAACCCAGAACCTAGAACTTGAATCTCCAAAAGAATCATTTTGAGGGAGTTGGGATTTGCAACTCATCATCAAAGAATCAAAGACAAATCTTCAATAACAGTGGAAACCTAATAAAAACTGTCTAGTGAGACGTGTTTGACTGCTGTAATGGACATAGTTTTTTACTGATTATTAAGAAAGGGATACATGCATTTTTGATATCCCTTTTTTTGTTAAAATTTAAGTAAAAGAAGAATTTTCCATCCATCCACCCATTTTCTTACACCTATCCCTAGTGGGGTCAGGAGAGGTGCTGGTGCCTATCTCCAGCTAACGTTTTGGGCGAGAGGTGGTTCACCCTGGACGGGTCGCCAGTCTGTCACAGGGCAACACAGAGACAAACAATCATGCACACACACACTCACACCTACAGAGAATTTAGAGACCAATTAACCTGACAGTCATGTTTTTGGACTGTGGGAGGAAACCAGAGTACCTGGAGAGAACCCACGCATGCACAGGGAGAAACATGCAAACTCCAAGCAGAAATACCCCGGGCCGGTAATCGAACCAGGACCTTCTTGCTGCAAGGCAACAGTTCTACTAACTGCGCAGCCCACAAAATAAGAATTTTGAATTTGATCATTTTCCATGTAACTGCATATATTTTATAACAAAAGTTGTCCATATTCAAAGGCTTTTCAAACAAACATACATTAGTAATCTGAATTTCTGTATTCAATAACTGTTTATGATAAATAATCTCTGGTCTCATACATCAAATCTTACAGATTTGAGATATTATCTAGCGATGCACTAAGAAATCAACTGCTGACCTAAATCAGCTTGATATCCAATCAGTGAACACACCATCACCAGGCCCGGTGGCTTGGGCAGGCATTGGGGGGCACTAGGGGGCATTGCCCGCCCATGGAGTCAGCTGTGCTCTCCCTGGACAGAAAGCTGCTTTTTTATTTTTACCTTAGAGTGGCCAACTTTCTACTATTCCTATCTCTATTTGATGGGCTTCAGCACTTCCTGTATCTTTGCCCTCTGTCCCCCCCACATTTTTCAGCCGTTACAGCTGTTTAATCCATTGTTAACCCTCCGTTAGTGGATCGGCAGCCACTGGACCGTCCTTGGAACTCCATGCCAAAACATGCAGCACCCTCTTGTTTTGAGTCACCGCGATGCCTCTGACTGCGTCTTATCAAATGCCTTCTCTCCCTAGCTTTCACTGCTCCAGTCAGACAGATTTCAGCAGTGGCAGTGGAGTGGACCTGTAAACACATTAAGAAGCGCAACAGGACCGCCTGACTGACAATAAAGAGCAGCGATGTGAAAAACTCATAAAACCTGGGCAACAAAACAGTTCTGTGGCTCAACAGTCAGGAAACAGAAAAGCCTGATCTGAAAGTCAGTCCCTGCTAGTGCCTCATAAATGAAATCTCCCTATTGGTCTCTGGCATCCAGCAGAAACAAGCACAGCGAATCGACTCTTACTCGTCAGGCAGGTTCGGCCCAAGGTAATATGAGGCCTTAGGCAGAATCTGATTTAGCTAAAAGCAAAGTGTGAGATCTTCTTCAGGTAACAAGAATGCTGAACATAATACTGCAAAGTTCTATTTTACCTGAGTTCTGAAACTCTGTATTTCATGAGCCATCTGGGCTGAAGAAATGTACAAAATATTCTTTAGCTTCACCAGAAACTCCAGAATGGGGCCACTAGTGAGCACTGTTTCCAGCTTAAGTATATTGCACATGTCCCTCTTTCTTTTCTTGTTGACAGAGGAAGAATAAATGTTTTAAACTTTTCAACCGTTTCCTCTCTAAATTACTCCATGAGCATGACTGGCCTGTACACAGGTGTGTTATCAGAACACAAAGCCAGGTCAATATTAACCTAAAGTCTTTAAACCTGGTCTGGGAATAAAGGTGTAATACATATGCTGTAGCAGCAGATGACATTAATGTCAATAGTAACTGCGTCAACATTCAAAAGCAGAAGATCAGAGAATGGCTTATATTGCCAGGCTGCAGATTCTCCTAAAAAATTGTAGGTTGTTTTGTTTTTTTACACAGTTTACCCTTATCTCTGTGAAGAGTCACTGAAAAGAATTAGATTTGTGGGATGATGTGTTTTATATTAGCAAATATTAAATGTCAACACTTAAAAGCACCAAATTTGGGTACTTGCCATTGGGATTCAGCAGTCTTGGAATTCTAAACTCTGTCTCCGCAACGTGGAAGGCCTCCTCAAGGTTCTGCTTGTTACTCCTGGTTCTAGCTTTGGAAAGATCTATCAAGTTGGGTCTGAGGGTGTTCAGGATTGTGAGAAAGACCACACCACTCCTCCAGCTTGCCTTGAAGTCTTTTATGCTTACTGAACAGCCAGCTCTGAAGGAAAAAAATATATAAATCCAGTAAAATATTTTTTTCACTCAAAACCAAGATTGAATTAGAAACTTAAGGCCAGGTCTGACTTAGGCTAACTTTATGGTAACACAAAGTTACCCTGTAAAGGGAACATTTACAGTCACACCTTTTTCAATTTCATCTAATCATCAAGTTGTATTCATTTTTATTATTTTTACAGTGACATACAGCTCTGCAGTTTTAAATAATTTCAGTTCAAATTCTGAGAATGGTGTGCATATATATCAACTTCTGATTTTAGCTTGACAATATAAGGGGAGATGTACCACCTTGTATTGACAGACAGAATTCACATAGGCTCTGATATGATTGATTATGAATGCAGAAACAGAGAAAATACAAATGTGTCCTTGATCAGTAATGCCAATGAACTTAGCTAACCTGTGGCACTGCTCTCTGACCCATAGCAACAGGGCTTTCTTAGCAGAAACTCGAAAGCGGCTGTGTAAAGGAGAGCCTTTGGGAGGAACAGGGCTATTGCTGGCTGAGCGGCTCGAGAGCGTGGAGCGACTGTCCAAACTGGCCAAAGACTCCATGGACGACTGACGGGAATCAAATGAGAGGCAGCTGGCCAACTCTTCAATCTGGGAAACACAAAACCAATAAAGCTTTGAGAAAATCTGGACAATGCACAAAGGTTTGCCTTTGACTGTTTTTATTATCTAATTACTACATCTCATACCTTAAGTCTTAGGTAGTAAAAAGCTCTCAACTACTTTTAGTGCTGTGATCATATCAAATAGATGAAATAAGTTATGCCCAACGAGAAACAAAAAAGTAAAAGCAATAAGTGTAAGTGAACTTACATGATACTGAAGGATAATTGTCCATATTAGACCCAAGATGATGGAGGGTTTGCCATCAATTATATCAGGAGTGTTTATGTTGACTAATTTGATCTAAAGAGACAGACAGATACATGTTTGTTATTTTAACAGGTGAGATCATTTTATTCATTAGAATATCAATACAATAATTTTATATTTTCTGAAAACTGACACTAAAATCCAATAGGAATGGTAAGATGTAGGGATGATTTGGTATAAAATATGTCCAACCAGGCAATATAAAACTAATCTAATTTTTCATGATTTGAAACCAGGCAGTTTCTGGGAAATCTGACAGTCTTAATAAGTGAAAGTCAGAAGATACAGACCAAAGCTTTTTGGTATTTTCAGATATGTAGTGCGTTAAATGTGGTCTAATTTCAGTTATTGAATTTGTTACCTAGTCGCTTCATTTTATTTCACACAGAAAAATCTCCAAATTAACCAAAACTTACCTGTACAAACTTGAAATTTTGTAATGGAAGTACTTGTAATGCCACCATGGAGCTTTACTATAGTAAGCAGACTGCAGTGATCATCTATATTAAAAGCCAGCTTAATATATATTTTGGATTTACATGTTAGTCAGAACCTGGATATGCTGCAAATTTTCTATTCTATTTTATTCTTTTCTAGTTTCATCTATTCATTCTTGTATAAATTTAAATGTCAACAGGAAGTTGATGTTTAAGATTGAAGGCTGGTTTAAGACGAAGGTTGGTGTACGAACTGTGGACTGGTTAAAAACTGCTGCTCTGAGGTGATAGAACTCATGAGAGCGAAATGTCGGCCATACTCTCTGCCTTGGCAGTTTACTGCCGTGTTCCTCACCATTGTTCACATCCCTCCGGGTGCTAACGGCAACGAAGCATCAAAGGAGCTACATGACACCATTATCTCACTGCAAATGAAGCACCCAGAGTTGTTTTACGTGGTTGCGGGGGACTTTAACCACGTGAAACTGACGGACACTCTGCCCAGTTTTTACCACCATATCACCCTCCCCACACACGGAGACAATACTCTGGACTGTGTGTACACTAACATTCACGGTGTTACAGAGCTCTTCCTCGCCCCCGTCTTGGCCTCTCTGACCACATCTCATTCTGGCACCAGCATATCGTCCACTGATGGGATGGATTAGATCAACGAAGAAGACAGTCACTGTGTGGCCCAGGGATGCAGCCTGTGTGCTCCAGGACTGTTTTCAGTGCACAGATTGGCAGGTCTTCAGTGAGGCAGCTACTTATGAGGGAGAGGTGGACCTGGAGGAATACACCTCCTCTGTCAGCCTCCAAGTGTGCTGATGATGTCACCACCACCAGGACTGCAACTTGTTACCCGAACCAGAAAACCTGGCTGAGTGCTGAGGTGAGAGCTTCTGACAGTCAGGGACGCTGCGTTCAGGGCAGGCAAGGCATCCACACTCCGAGAAGTGAAGAAAGAATTGGTTGAAGGGATTGTGAGGGCCAAAGCCGCATACGCCCAGAAAAATCAAGGTCACTTCACCACCAACGACGCCCTGCGCATGTGGAAGGGGATCAAGTGCATCACTAACTACATCATCAGGAGTGCACAATGCCCAATGAACCCCTCACTTCCGGATGCACTTAATAAGTTCTACACCTGCTTTGAGGATCCTAACACCTCCCTCAGCACCAGACTAATACCATCACCTGGTGACACAGTTCTCTGTGTGACCACAGCAGATGTGAAAAAGACCCTGCAGGAAATCAATCCCCGTAAGGCTGCAGGCCCCAACAACCTAACCCAGACTGGGTACAGAGGAACTGTGCACAGAAGCTGTCTGAGGTGTTGGCGGACATTTCAACACATCACTTGAAACGTCCGCCTTTAAGCAGGTGTGCCTACCTGCTTAAAGACTGCCATTTTTGTCCCTGTCCCCAAGTGCTCCACAGTGATGAGCCAGAATGACTATTGGCCTATAGCCTTAACATCGGTTGTCATGAAGTCCTTTGAGAGGGTAGTCATGAATCACACCAAGGACTCCATCGAAGTCACTGTGGAGCCCCATTAGTACGCCTACAGAAAGAACCACTCCACTGCCGACACCATTTCATCGGTGATCCACACAGCCCTCACCCAGCTGGAGAGCAGAAACTGTTACATCCATCTGCCTTTTCTGGATTTCTCCTCAGCCTTCAACATCATCATCCCACAGACCCTGGTGCAGAAGCTCTTCTATCTTGGACTGAGTTCCACACTGGGGAACTGGATTGTGGACACCCTGACCAACAGACCTCAGACTGTCAGGATCAACAACACCGTCTCCTCCTCCATCACCTTCAGCACTGGCTCAGGCTGTGTGCCGAGTTTCCTCCTTTTCACTCTGCTGACGCATGACTGCTCGGCAAGACACCTGAGCTGTCATATAGTGAAGTTTGCCGATGACACAGCAGTAGAGGGATGCATCATGAACAGTCATGAGTCAATATACAGAGAGGAGGTGGAACACCTGGTGCAGTGGTGCAGAAAAATAACTCCTGCATCAAAGTGAAGAAGACCAAGGAGATGGTGGTGGATATTAGAAGGGACAAGGATCCTCTTCAGCCCCTGTATATCGGAGGAGCAACTGTAGAGGTGGTCTCCAGCTACAGGTACCTGGGTGTGCATATATCCAGTGACCTCACCTGGAGTACCAACACCTCCTGTCTGGTCAGGAAGGCCCACCAGCATCTCAACTTCCTCAGGAAGCTGCGGAGAGCTGGACGTGGGAACTCAGTCCTGAGGAGCTTTAATCGCTGTGTGGTGGAGAGCATTCTCTGCACCTTCATCACCGTGTGGCGCAGCAGCTGCACAGCTGCTGAGAGGACGGCTCTGCAGAGGCTGCACAGAGTACTGTGGGGAGCAGCCTTTATCCACCTCGGACGTCTACAAAGCATGATGCAGATGGAGGGCGCTCCTCATCATGAAGGACTCCACCCATCCTGCACACAGACTGTTCCAACTGCTCCCCTCATGCAGGAGGCTGATGAGCATCCAGAGCAAGACCACCAGGCTGAGGAACAGTTTCTTCCCTTCAGCCGACAGACTGCTGAACTCAAACTTCACCGAATATAGCTTCATTTCATAGTTTATTTATACACAGACTCATAACTGCACGTCTCACATTTCTTTATTGTTCATCTGTTTATTTGTTTATTTAATTGTATTATTTATCTACTTATTTTTTTTGGTGTAGTGGATTTCTTGAAATAAAATGTTATTTGTATCTTATCTAGGTTGTTTTAGATCTGGGGATTATAGAAAATTACCATAACATGGCTAGACATTACTAGCCAACTGATTCAAGAATAGTTTAAAGGGGAAAAGTGCTTCCATGTGTTTGCCCACCACATAGTGATTTAATGACTTAATGTCGTGTTTTGATTGTTGATTCTATGTTGCATCGTGTTTCTGTGTTTGATATGATGTAAAGCACTTTGAAATGCCTTGCTGCTGAAATGTGCTATACAAATAAAATTTTATTTGATTGATAGTGCCATTTTGTAGCACAATCAAGTAACTAGTATGTTGCCTTCAGTTGTTAGAAAAATGCTGCACATGTCAAATATGACATAAAAGAAATCTGACTCTATAATTCAACGTCCTGAAACTGGGTCTCTGTCTCCTTAACAAACTCCTGCTCTTTCCGACACTCCGCCTTCATGAAGTCATAACAACATCGCTCCTGTATTAACCCTTTAGCAACGTTTTTACCACAAGTAGTCTGTATTATTGAACTCAGCATAGATGTTCATTTTCACCAGGTGTTTTATAATTGCTGCTGGCTAGTTTGAAGGGGAAGCATGAGGGAAGGCTGTTCTATGATGCAGAAGTTTGGAAACTGCAGCTCCGTGGAGCAAGTCCAAATGAAGTTCCAAGTTAATAGAGTATAAGTAAAATCCAAAGTCTTTTGTGACTTTATAAAATAGAATAGAATAGAATTCAACTTTATTGTCATTGCACTGTCACAAGTACAAGCAACGAGATGTAGTTTGCATCTATCCAGAAGTGCTCTACGAGATATAAATATTTATTTACAGATGTACAAGACTATGTATGTATGGACTATAAGGGGTTATAGCAAGAGATATAGATATTGTGTATAAATATAAATATGGGAGCTATATGCACAGATTATACAGAATATATAAGAATGTTAGGGAATGGATTATAGATAAATAATGGCAGACAAAATTTACAGGTTGTATGTGTGTGTGAAGAAAGCAGTCCGTGATGTGTGTGTGTGAAGATAGTCCATGTGTTATTGTTGTATGAGAGGATAGGGGAGTACAGTCCTTATAGTTTATGTTTTATGTCAGGAGGCGTTCAAAAGCGTGACAGCTGTGGGAAAGAAGCTGTTCCGGTGCCTGGTGGTTCTGGTCAGTAGGCTTCTGTAACGCCTCCCAGAGGGCAGGAGGGAAAAGAGTGTGTGTGCTGGGTGAGTGGAGTCCTTTGTGATTTTCCCGGCCCTTTTCAAACACCGCTTCCTGTAGATGTCCTTGATGGCAGGGAGCGGTGCCCTGGCGATATACTGGGCAGTTTTCACCACCCTCTGCAGCGCCTGCCGGTCGGAGACAGAGCAGTTCCCGTACCAAGCTGTAATACAGTTGGTGAGGATGCTCTCAATGGTGCAGCGGTAGAAGTTCGTGAGGATCTCTGAGGACAGGTGGTTCTTCCTCAGGATCCTCATGAAGAAGAGGCGCTGATGCGCCTTCTTAATGAGTTTGGAGCAGCTGGTCGTCCAAGTCAGGTCCTCGGAGATGTGGACTCCCAGGAACTTAAAGGTGTCCACACGCTCCACCACTGTCCCCTTAATGTGGATGGGTGGATGTGGGTCAGCGTTCCTCCTGAAGTCCACAATAAGCTCCTTGGTCTTCTCGGTGTTCAGCTGCAGGTTGTTTTTGTTGCACCACTCAGCCAGACGGTCTACCTCCTCCCTGTAAGCGGCCTCGTCATTATCTCTGATGAGGCTGATCACAGTGGTGTCATCTGCGAACTTGATGATGGCGTTAGAGCCATGGACAGGTCTGCAGTCGTAGGTGAAGAGGGAGTAGAGGAAGGGACTCATCACACAGCCTTGTGGCACTCCGGTGTTTATGATGATGGTGGATGAGAAGTGGTTGTCCAGCCGGACATGTTGAGGTCGACTGGTCAGGAAGTCGAGCAACCAGTTACACATGAGTGGACTGATGCCGAGGTCTGTGAGTTTGGTAATGAGTTGTGATGGGATGACAGTGTTGAATGCTGAACTAAAATCTAAGAACAGCAGTCTGGCGTAAGTGTTCTTACTGTCCAGGTGAGAAAGGACAGAGTGCAGCGCTATAGAGACTGCATCCTCTGTGCTCCTGTTCTGCCTGTATGCAAATTGGTGGGGGTCTAGTGTGGGGGGGAGACAGTATCTGAGATGTGCTAGGACCAGCCGCTCCAAGCACTTGGCAATGATGGGGGTAAGGGCTACCGGGCGGTAGTCATTGAGTCTGGTTGGGTTGGGATTCTTAGGAATTGGGACGATGGAGGTAGACTTGAAGCAGGTCGGTACCACAGTGCGGGCCAGGAACAGGTTGAAGATGTCCGTCAGCACTCCTGCCAGCTCCCCAGAGCTTTATCAAGTCAAATCTAAAGTTATTAAATAACACTAGGATGATACAGTTTTCGAGTCCTTCCCATATCGGCTCAGCAGGGCCAAAAGGCCGGAGTCCACCCTGACGACTCTGATGGCTCAAATTAGCATCCCTTCTTCAATTGTAAATGTGGTCGTTGACCGTCAGGCCAGAAGGTAGGAATGTGAATAGTCCATGTTGGGGGTGGGTATCTATGATACCTGCAGGAGATCAGGTCTCCTGTAGGTAGTGCTCTTCAGTTTATTTTTGAAGCATACATGAAGTGTTTTTGGAGAGATGTGACCTTTTGCAGCTGATCCATGATGTTGTGCTGCATTATCCAGGTCATTTTGCCAAATGTACATAGAGTTTGCAAAACATAGAATCTGTTTCAAAAAATATGCAAAGGTTTTTCTAAAAGAAATTAGTAATGTTTCTCTTTGAAATAAAGCTAAGAGGGTATAACATGACAGTTTAGAAATAAACTAACCAAATTAATTGTGTTGATCCACCTCAAAAAAATCATGCAAAAAGTGTAAGCAAAAGAAATCTGGGAGACTTTGCACATGCAAATTTGCATGCAGCCTTTTGTGCTGTGGAGGATAAATAGGTGACTGCTTCACCTATTTAGTTCACAAGAACTAATGGCATTTATTTCAGTCATAATCTTGCGGGGGGTGACCAAGGTTCCATCACTATGTGACAGCTGGTCAGCAAACCTGGCAAACATGATTGACATGGCAGCACTGAATGCACATGTGCTTTATCAGGCATGCATTGGGGTGCAGGAGAGACGGGTGGACTTCCTGGTTGAGCTTGCAAAAGAGTTCGGTAACTCTCATGTGAGTGAGAAGAAGGCACACAAGGAGAAACTGCTTCGGCAACAACCTTCCACACCCAGCTCAGGCAAAAGGGCGAAGTGTCAGGTCAACCATCGATGCAGGATGCGTGTCCTGAGGCCGAAACATCATCAGTGACCCCTCACACCCCCACCATGGACTGTTCTCCCTGCTGCCCTCTGGAAAGAGGTTCTGCAGCATCCGGTGCAGGCCCACCTGGTTCCGAAACAGCTTTTTCCTACTTGCCATCAGACTTTTATTTTACTCACAACATTGGAACTTCAAACATTATCCTGAGCCGTATGCAACGAAATTTCGTTCTTTATACACCCTGTGCATTGAAAATGACAACAAAGTCAGTCTAAGTCGAAGTCGAAGTCTAAGTCTATTGTGCAACTGTGAGATGCGTTGAGGCCATTACCAGGGTACTGATAAGGTAATGGCCCTATTTACTGAACAAAAGCACCTGCTAGATAAAATCCTTCAGGCCAGTTGGACTATCGAAGCCGATATAGGTATACGTCAAAGTGGACTAACTCTAGCCATTCTAGTGATAAGTAACACAAGTTTGACTCCATACTTCAGAAAATGAGTAATATCCACGAACAGCATGAGGTCTAGAAATAAATATTTTCAGGGCTATTCTTATATTTTTTATTATTACTCTGTAAGAGAAATCGGAATCAGCTAAAATCTGTCTCTGCACATCAAAGTTGTTTGGCAGTCCAGGATCAGAAATTAAACCCAAAATGTTAGATCTGTGACTCTCTAGTGGAGGCCAGTAGCTACAGAAGGGTACACACATACATGTTTGTTTAAATACTGTATTAAAAAATGTCATAAGATGCCAGATCACTGCATAACATGACCTTCCCACTTCAGTTCTGGTCATTTTATCTAATGGGTCAATAAAGCATCTGTTTTGTGAAGTCATTGTTTGTTCTCCAAAAATGGAACTTTGAATTCCCGATGTTTTGATCACTACCACATAATTCTCTAGCTTTAGTCATGATGCCACAACTTTTTTCTTCAGGTTCACATCATCATCGGTCAGCATATAAGCTAAATGGCACGCAAATTATGCCATTCCTTCATTTTGCTCAGTTGATTATGTCAACTGTCATTGACACAGCCATTTTATGTTATATATTTTTTATATTTTTGCCATGTGTCATCATAAATGTCCATAAATGACACTAATAAAGTTCTCAGCATCAATTTTGAACATATATTTACTTTTCATTTACCGATTTTTTCTTCAGAAAGGAAATTGCTTTCTCAATGTTGCTCCTGTGTTGAAACATTCCTCTGCCTTTGTCCCGATTCTGAAAAACAAAATCAAGTCAAAGGATTTTCTTAGAACACATTTTGGCTTTGAGTTGGGAAGTTTATAAGTTTTGAGCTGAGACGGTACTCACAATGGACTGACCACTCATCACCTCCAGCAGGTCCAACAGCTTGGAACCATCCCGGAAATCATTGAACAAATCTCTTATCGTTGATGGCGGCCTCCGCTGTCACAAAATAAAGTCATACAGGTCACATATTTAAGTCATAACAACAAGTTCCTCAAAGGTTCTTCAGGCTTCCACATTTCAAGAATTTGGCACAAATAAACCAAAATAAAAATATTTAATTTTAGTTCAATTAAAACACAAACATTTAGTGGGGAACAGAAACAAAGATTCAAAAATGCACTAAAAAGACATTTACAGTATTCATGTCTCCTATCAATATGCATGACAGCACCCAGAGCTAAAGGCTACTAAAATATTAATAATAGATAAGCAGTCAAGAAGTGATAGGAAGGTTGGCTCTTTTCAGAGCACAGTTCCCAAACTGCTCCTAGTTTATCACCTGTAACCTCATATTTTAGCTCAACTTGGCAAATATGAATGTTTAGTATTTTGTATTTAAATAAATTCTTTCACATTTCCTAGAAAAAAATGAAAGTGATAAAAAAAAAATGAAATAAATTATGCTACAGGTTTAGATCTATGGTCTGTGTTACAATTAGACCATTTCTAGGGGCCCCTGAATGTCAGTAGCTGCTGGTAGGGGCCTCCAGAGTTTTCTGAGATCTTACAATTCTAGATCTCAGAGGTGCTAACATCAAACAATTATATAGAGTTAACCTCTCTGAGCTTTTTTGATCCATAAATCAGTCTGCAGCCAAGTTGTTCTAGAGGTTAAATAGATATTGTTAGGGCTTATTTCATAACTTTATAACCAGAGGCCTTCTCTCCTCTGGTCTGTTTAACAGCTACAGTCTCAGATCAGCTCAGCCCTCCAGGACTGTCAGCAGCAGAAACAGCAACTTTATACTTGTTTGGGGAAATATATACTACATTTGCTTTGTATTGTAGACTTAGACTTAGACTGACTTTATTGTCATTTTGCATGCACAGGGTGTATACAGAACGAAATTTCGTTGCATACGGCTCAGGACAATGTTTTGAGGTTCCAATGTTGTGAGGTTACTCCAGAATAAAATAAAATACAGTATAAAATATGAATATAAATATGAATATAAAATATAAAGTGCAGGACTGACAGTAAAATAGAAGTTACTTAGCTATGTATATGTGCAAGGTATGAAGTGGAGACCAGTTTTTGAGTGCAGTCCAGTTAAGAGTTCAGCAGTCTGATGGCAAGTGGGAAAAAGCTGTTTCGGAACCTGGTGGACCTGCACCGGATGCTGCGGAACCTCTTTCCAGAGGGCAGCAGGGAGAACAGTCCATGGTGGGGGTGTGAGGGGTCACTGACAATGTTTCGGCCTCGGGACACGCAGCGCTGGGATGAAATGTCCTGAATGGAGGGAAGGGGGGCCCCGATGATCCTCTCTGCTGTCCGCACCACTCTCCTCACTTTCTTCCAGTCGGAGGCGCTGCAGCCTCCACACCACACAGAGAGGCAGCTGGTCAGAATGCTCTCTATGGTGCTTCTGTAGAACGTCTTGAGGATGGGTGGGGGCAGGTGTGCTCTTCTCATCCTCCGCAGGAAATACAAGCGTTTCTGTGCCCTCTTGACCAGAGACGTGGTGTTCACAGTCCAGGTTTGGTTGTTTGTGATGTGCACCCCCAGGAATTTGGTACTGCTGACCACCTCCACAGCCGAGCTGTTGATGAGCAGTGGAGCGTGGCTGGGCCGGTTCTTCCTGAAGTCGACAATCATCTCCTTTGTCTTGTCAACGTTCAGGATCAGACTGTTGTCTCTGCACCAGTCCACCAGCTGCTCCACCTCCTCTCTGTAGTCCAGGTCGTTGTCGTCTCTGATGAGGCCCACCACCATTGTGTCGTCCACGAACTTCACGATGTGGTTGGTGGCGAACCTGGGGACGCAGTCGTGTGTCATCAGAGTGAACAGCAGAGGGCTCAGGACGCAGCCCTGAGGGGAGCCTGTGCTGAGGGTGATGACATCGGAGGTGTGTTGTCCGATCTGGACTGACTGAGGTCTGTCGGTGAGGAAGTCTAGCAGCCAGTTGCGCAGGGGGGTGCTGAAGCCCAGGTGTCCCAGTTTTTCTGCCAGATGCTGTGGGATGATTGTGTTGAACACTGAGCTGAAGTCCAGGAACAACATCCGCACATGAGTGTTCTTCTCCTCCAGGTGAGCCAGGCTCAGGTGTAGGGCGGAGGAGATAGCGTCCTCAGTGGAGCGGTTTCGGCGGTAGGCAAACTGGAATGGGTCGAATGTGGAATGTGGGGGGGAGTCTGGAGACGATGTGTTCTTTTACCAGCCTTTCAAAGCACTTCATCATGATGGGAGTCAGTGCCACAGGCCGGTAATCGTTGAAAGAGGTGACTTGAGGTTTCTTTGGCACCGGAATGATGGAGGCAGTTTTGAGACAGGCTGGCACTGTGGCTTGGTCCAGTGAGATGTTAAAAATGTCTGTTAGGACACCAGCCAGCTGACCTGCGCATTCCCTGAACACCCGCCCAGGTATGTTGTCGGGGCCTGGGGCCTTCCGTGGGTTGACTCTTTTCAGAGTCTTCAACACATCGGCTGTGTCCAGGCAGAGTGCCTCCTCTTCCTGGTGGGGAACAGTTTTCTTTGCCGGAGTACTGTTCAGTGCCTCGAACCTCCCAAAGAAGTTATTGAGTCCATTTAGAAAGTCAGCATCAACTTCACCCACTGGGGGGGAGGACGGATTGTAATCTGTGATCGCCTTTATGCCTTGCCACATACTCCTGGTGTTGCTGGTGTCGTGGAAGAACTCCTGTATTTTCCGACTGTGGGTTCGCTTTGCTAACCTGATAGCACGGTTCAAGTTGGCTCTTGCTGTCCTCAGTGCCTCCTTGTCGCCAGACTTGAAGGCTGAGTTCCGTGCTTTTAGCATTTCCCGTACCTCCTTAGTCATCCAGGGTTTTTGGTTGGCCCGGGTGATAATGTTCTTAGTGATGCTGACGTCCTCCGTGCACTTGTTGATGTAGGCTGACACAGTCATGGCGTACTCATCGATGTTGATCTGGTCGTTGTAAGTGGCTGCTGCCTTGAACATCTCCCAGTCAGAGCACTCAAAACAGTCCTGAAGTGCCTCCATGGCCCCCTCTGCCCACACTCTCACCTGCCTCACTGTAGGTTTTGTTCTGATCAGCAGGGGCTTGTATGCAGGAATTAGCATGACAGATAGGTGGTCTGAAGAGCCAAGGTGGGGGCGGGGGGCTGCTCTGAATGCTTCTTTGATGTTGGTGTAGGCCAAGTCTAGAGTATTTCCTCCCCTGGTTGGAAAATCCACATACTGGTTGAAGTGAGGGAGAACAGTCTTCATGTTGGCCTGGTTAAAATCCCCAGCAATGATGAAAACGCCTTCTGTGTGTGAGGATTGCAACTCACTGATGGTCCGGTAGAGAACACTCATGGCCTCTTTAGTGTTAGCACTGGGGGGCACATATACAGCAGTGATGCTAACAACAGTAAACTCCCTGGGCAGGTAGAATGGTCTGCAGTTAACAGTCAGAAGCTCAATGTCTGGGGAGCAGTAACTGGAGACAGTCATGGTATTTTTACACCAGTTATTGTTGATGTAAATACACAGCCCCCCTCCTCGGGTTTTACCGCTGAGAGCGCTGCTCCTGTCTGCACGGAATGTAGCGAGCCCCTCCAGGCTAACAACGTTGTCCGGTATGGACGAGTTGAGCCATGTCTCCGTCAGAATAAGAGCGCAGCAGTTCCTCAACTCTCTCTTTGAAGACAGTTTCAGTTGCAGATGGTCTATTTTGTTGTCCAGAGAGCGGACGTTGGAGAGGAAGATGGACGGAAGCGGCGATCTGTGGGGGTTAGCGTTTAGCTTAGCTGTTAGTCCACTTCGACAGCCGAGCTTCCGCTGCCGGTCGCACCGCCTTCGCTTTCTCCTCCTCCGGCTAGTGCTGGCGAGTCCGCTGCGCTGCGGGTCGCTGGGTCTTGCTTCCGTAGCACTCCGAGATCACATAAACACTCCAGAGTAGTCGTATTTATGAGTCCAAAATCACTTGATGATCATAATTCCAGCAGACGTTGGCGATCATATGCTAATTTACTGAGTGGATGCAAAGTTTGTAGCGTTTTAGGCAGCGTATTTTGCTCAAATACCCGCAAATTGTCGAGAGCCCATGCAGCCGCAGCCATTTCGGGCGCCGCCATCGTAGAAGTTGTAATTTTATTCACTCCTATCACAGAGTGGATTAAAGATGGACGTGAAAGAACAACTGAATAATGAAATATGCTTTACCAACAGCTAAAGCAAGAACACTAGTGAATACATTTGTTTCTTGTAGGAGGATCTCCCTGCACGGAAAATACATTTTGTGTGGAGTTGGAAGAGAATTGGACCTGAGACAGAAACCATGATGACTAAAGACTAAGACTGAAGACTGACAAAACCTTATGATGACTAAGGTGACGATTGTTAGATTTGACAGACCTGACAAAATAAGCACTTAAGAGATTCTATTAGGGAGTCTAGACTAAAACTGACCATTCTATGACTCATGGTTGTCATAAAAAAAAAAACAGATGGAATAATAAATTGAATTATTTAAAACAGATTTTTTTGAAAACAACCATATTAGAACTATTGGAAAATAATGTAAAAGCTGGACAATATAAAAGGAAAAATATGATTAAAACTGTCAACTTTTTTACATTTTTAGTTTAAAAATGTGGAGAAACATGTGATTCATAAAATAAATCTTTGCTTATTTGGTAAATAAAATCAATATAAATTTATTTTATAAGATTAACCGATATGAGAAATACCTTAAAATACTGAGAATGAAGTTGTGTTCTTTGTTTTATTAGGGGGATGAAAGGTCAGTAAACAGCCCCAACCAGTTTTGGTCAGCCTGATGCGAGGGTTACATCCTGCATCTTCTTACAATCGGGTGTGAAAGCATCTGCTTGAGTATGATTGAGAGGGAATGAGTTTATTGTGGGGAGTCTTTGATGGGTTTTAAGAAGCACTATGTAAATATGACGTCACTTTAGTGAATAGATGTAGTGATACTTTTCTTATTTTTAAACTATGTAGAGACAGTAAATGTTTTGTTTATAATTACGGGGGGGACGCATCTAGAGAGTTACAGAGTGGTCTTATATTTCTGAAGTTCCTTCATTAAACAGAAAAGCTTTTAAAAAAGTGGAAAAAGTAATAAAACTACTGGTGAGTGATATGGTTTTAAAAAAAACCAAAGGGGGAATTTTTTAACTATTACACATGTGGGTCTGTGACCTGCATTGGATACATTTATATTGACAAATACTGCACAGAGATTTCTAAAATGATAATGATTACATAAATCATACTTTGATATCAAAATTTAAGTTAAAGCAAAATCACCTGTTTGTACAGTAGGAGGCTTTTTACTTAAGATTTTACATGTAAAATTGAAAACAAACAGGGTGGCGTCTGCTGTGTTGAAACTTTATAAATTTTGCTTCATTGATAACTGCTTCAAATTTATTTGATATAATGAAAATTGGAAAAAAAAATTCGGTAATTTTGTTCTTATTTTTCAGGTTATCTTTTAGAATGGGGATGATAAAAAAAACAGGACAGATTTACTTGAAGCACACTACATTTTATTAATTTTTGGAAGTTTTGATAATTGGCAGGAAGTTTTGATCATTTATAAATACTTTGGAATCACATAAGACGGATTTAACATTAATGAAAACTGAGAAATTGTGGTCTTGATTTTTCATTATGTCCTATTCTAACATGTTTTCTCTTATCCTCAAAACATAATTTCTTTTTCATTTAAAGTGATCACTTTAAAGTGTTTAAAAGAAGGTTACAGGATTGGTAAAATAAATATGATTGGGTATATGATTTAAATAGGAAATTATGAAACAGCTGCAGATTGATTTAAGGTTCATTATATTGGTTACAAAATATTCTTGTCTCGGAGACAACTTATGATTCAAATCTAAATTGAAATATTATGTTGAGATTGTAAATAATTTGGTGATTTTACTTCAATGTGAGTATTAATACAATAGAACAGGAGCAATCAGAATTCATCCTTGGCTTAAAATAGATAGAATTTATTGGGTTTTTTTTATTATTTTAAAGTAATCTACTGTCTCATCCAGTTTGGAATTTTTTTTATTTTTACTAACTAAACTAATTGCTGATTTATAGAGCAGATGAGTGCTTTGGTGTGTAGGAACAAATTGGACATGATGAAATTTTATAACTAGTACGGTGGATGTGATATTAATTGACTATGTCAAGCACAAACAGACTGGAAAACAATTGGATCACAGCATATCTATGCCTAAAATGTTTAATTGAGTTGAGTTAATGTCATGTTCTGTGTTTTCTGTGTGTTAATTTCGAGTTTTTGGTGTCTCTGTGTCTCCGTGTTGTCCTGTTCTCCCCTCGATTACTCCCAGGTGTTTCTCGTTCCCTAATTATCCCGTGTGCATTTAGCGTCACCTGTGTCTCTGCGTCTCTGTCGGGTCCTTGTCTTATGTGCGTTCAGTCCTTAGTGTTGTCCAGTCAATTTACCAGTTGCTACCGGCTTTGAGCCCTGGCTTCTGCTCAGTCGTGCTGCCTGGTTGTTTTTGGACTATTTTGGACTTATTTATCATTAAAACCATCATTTCTCACTTTACCTGGGTCTGCTGCGTCTGCCTCACCACCTCACACCACCGTTACATGACAATTAATACATAAATCTATGGTAAGTCCACCAAACCATTTGATTTGGAAAGCAATGACATGTTACAGTACTGCAAAATTTTTGTTTCAGAGGAACTTTCACATTTATTTCAGCTCCTCTATCTAAATTGATCATTTCTAATTTGTGGGTTTAAAATGAAAGATAAAATTGCTTTTCTAGAAAAGCAATTCAGATTTTTAACTGTTTATGATGATGACACAGTTGGCCTTCAAGGTCCAATTTTTGGCTGAAAAAATCAACAGGTATAAGGAAAAGAGTCACTGCACAATATTTCTGACAACAATAGAAATATTGAGCTTTTTTAAAATATGGACATCGGGGGTAGTTCCCCTGGATTGGCAGACTGGGGTGGTGGTACCCTTGTTCAAAAAGGGAGACCGGAGGGTGTGCTCCAATTATAGGGGAGTCACACTCTTGAGCCTCCCTGGCAAAGTCTATTCAGGGGTCCTGGAGAGGAGGGTCCATCGGATAGTCAAACCTCGGATTCAGGAAGAGCAGTGTGGTTTTTGTCCTGGTTGTGGAACACTGGACCAGCTCTACACCCTCAGCAGGGTTCTGGAGGGTGCGTGGGAGTTCGCCCAACCGGTCTACATGTGTTTTGTGGACTTGGAGAAGGCGTTCGACCGTGTCCCTTGGGGAGCCCTGTGGGGGGTTCTCCGGGAGTATGGGGTACAGGGCCCTTTGATACGGGCTGTCAGGTCCCTGTATGACCGGTGTCAGAGTTTGGTCCGCATTGCCAGTAGTAAGTCGGGCTCGTTTCTGGTGAGAGTTGGACTCCGCTGGTGCTACCCTTTGTCACCGATTCTGTCCATTACTTTCATGGACAGAATGTCTAGGCTCAGCCAAGGTGTTGAGGGGATCCGTTTTGGTGGCCTTAGGATCGCATCTCTGCTTTTTGCGGATGATGTGATGTGGCTTCATCAGGCCGTGATCTGCAGCTCTTGCTGGAGCGGTTTGCAGCCGAGTGTGAAGCGGCCGGGATGAGGATCAGTGCCTCCAAATCCGAGGCCCTGGTCTTGAGCCGGAAAAGGGTAGAGTGCCTTCTCTGGGTCGGGGAGAGGGGGGATGGTGTCCTGCCCTAAGTGGAGTATCTCGGGATCTTGTTCACGAATGGGGGAAGAAGGGAGCGAGAGATCGACAGGCGAATTGGCGCAGCGTCTGCCGTAAAGACGGAGAGCTGGTAGCACATCTCACCCTCTCAGAAGAGGAAGTAGAGAGTGAGAGAAGTGGAGGGGGGGTTGTGCAACACATCCAGTGAAGAAACGATAAATTAGTATGGAGAAGTTCTAGATAGTTTTGTCAATTGTTTATGCTTATGTTATGCTGCTGAAAGGTTTTTCTCTATTGTAATTTCTAAATTTTCAAAATGCTCAAGCAATTTCGGTTTAGAATCACATTAAGACTGTGGCGTGCTGTGGTGGCATAGGGGATAGTGCGACCCATGTTTGGAGGCCTTGAGTCCTCAACGCGGCCGTCGCGGGTACGATTCCCAGACCCGGCGATATTTGCCGCATGTCTTTCCCCCTTTCCTGTCAGCCTACTTTCATATAAAGGACAAAAGACCCCCTGGAGGGGAGAAAAAAAAGAATCATATTAAGACAGAAATGCTGTATTCTTTTTTATTAACAATGTCATATTTTTGAGATGTGTGATCACTTTATTTTTGAATATATTAGTTTAGTTGTAACAGGAAGGCTGCGGACCATTCACTCCTTGCTGTCCCGAGCAACCAGATACACCAACCCCACCCAGCTGTTTGGAACTCTGATTATTCTGAAGTTGCCCTGCAGCTACATGTCCGCCTCATCTCACTCTTCATGCGATCACTGCGGAATATGGTTTGGGAACATTTGAGCCTTCAGCAGGCTACCCTTGGGGTCATCAAGGCCAGTCAAGTAACCAGTGGATCTGGTAAAGACCTGGCTATCAGTGATGAGCATGGAGGTGACAAAGAACTTCATCCAGGTCATTCTGATATCTCTGACAGAGGCTGCAGAGGACCAAGGACCAGCAGCCGGTGTCCCGGACCAAAGTTATGACCTGCGAGGGAACCAGTCACGGCACCATGACGAGAGGACTGTCTTTGGAACTGGCCCGGATCGGGCAGGGCATCAAGCGGTTCCGAATGGCAGCCGGTGGCGTATTCGTAGTGTTTGCCTGCAGTCAGTCCATGCCAGGAGCAGAGACCATGTTCAGCAAACCTGTGGAGAAGCAATGCACTGACACTTTGGTCACTTTCCTCATCAGGATTGCCTGCCAGGTGAACGATTCTACCGGCGTGACCGACTCTCGAGGTGAGCTGCTGAAGATGGCTGATGAGGACAACCCTGAGACTGGACATGTGGCTCTATGCTAAGCTCAAGCTGCAGTAGTTCCACAAGTTGCTGATGACCGTGGAGCAGCCTGCTTGGAGATTCTATGTTTTCTGTTGATCATGGTGCAGTCTCCGGCTGTCCTGGCCCACTTCAAGCTGCTGCAGTGCAGCATTGCAGCATGCATGACTTGTGGGAACACCAAGATCCTGCGGGGCGTTACTGGAGATGTACTGATGTGTGGAGGAGGACACGATTCCTGGTGACAGCTGAAAGGAGTGGTCCGCTAGATAGCTTAGAATACACATGGGCATACTTAATGATTTCTGTGGGATGAGATTCATATCATCCCAACAGGGGGACTATTGAGAATAAATAAATTCTGTGTTTTCCTTCTATCTCTTTTAGCTAGTTGTTTTAGCTCTCCTAGAAGAAATGACACAGTAGGGAACGCCCCCTTTGGGGCATAGCTTAGACAGAGGCTAACAAAAGAAGTTACCAATTGTTGCTTGTTGCCATTTTGCATGTTAGCTCATAAAGGTAGTATGTCAGAATGGACCAACTGTATTTTTGATATAAACTGTATTTTGATATGTATTTTGAAGAGTCAGTGAGTGGAATTCATGAATTCCAATTCATGAATTCCACTCACTGACTCTTCTTTAGCCTCATACATCAAGAACTCAGCATGGAGAACGGATGATTCTTCAGTAGCTACAATCCAGTGCTACGTTTTTTTTGTTGTTTTGTTTTTTCATTTTTCTGTTGATATCAAGGCAAGAAAGGATTGTGGCTATCTGCACGGATATCTTAGCTGCCCAGCATTCAAACATCCAGGACAATCTTGAAAGAAAACCTGTTACAGGCTGTGGAAGTTAAGATTAGGGTAGAGGTTCACCATTCAACAGGACAACAACCTAAATATACAGCAAGAGCTATAATGGAATGACTTAGATCAAAGCATATTCATATGTTCAAATGGCCTAGTTAAAGTCCAAACCTAAACCCATCTGATATTATGGGGTGGGACTTGAAGACTAATATCCACAAATGCTCTCCATTCAATTTGATTGGGTATAAACTACTGAGTAATGAAGAAGGAGAACATTTCGGTCTTTAAATGTTCAGAGCTGGTAGAGCTATATACCCCAAACCCCTAATTTCATATGCTTTGAAATTGGTCAATAACTATAAGCATTTTCTTCCAACTTTCAGTAAGTACAACAAACTGCTGGATTTGTCAGTAGAAACAGCTTTTAGAGTCAGAATGCAATCTCACCTTTGCCAACTGAGCATTGACCCAGTTGGTGAAAGTTCTCTTCTGGATTTGCTCTTGTTCCACTGTCAAAGAAAAGAAATGCATAGTTAACATTAACTTACTTTCTTACAGCTATGATAGAATTTAATCTTCTACCAAATCTTTATGTAGATGCCCGCACTTTGAGTTATGGCTTAAGGCCATGCTTAATACAGTTATTAATGATAAGTATTTAATTTGTTGTAAATATTTTCTTTTTGCCTAACCAGTTCTATTTGTGCAAAGCATTATGCACAATGGAGGAACATTTTCTCAACCTCAAGCAATTTCAAACTCTATATATGTCATGATGTGGTGGAATTGGTGGTGAGGCAGACACTTGAGACCCAGGTTGAAATGAGATGATGGTGTTTAATAACGAAAATCCAAGAATACACAAACAAAATCCAAAACAGTCCGAAAATCTGACAGCACAGTTGAGCAGAAGACTAGGTGTCAATCATAAGGGGGGGCTCTAGGCTCCAATAAAAGCATCTTAATGGAGTTTAAACCCTTAAATCTCAGCCCCGGAAAATACAATGGAAAAATGTCACGAAGGCGTTCCGGTGCAAGTTAAGGGGCTAATTATGTATTACACATTTCCGTCAAGTTTGTTATTCATCTCGGATTGTAAAAGTTGTTTTTTCCCCTGTCATAGTAGCCACCGGAAAATACAGCAAAGTCTTTTTTAAAAAGGGCGCTCTTCTAGTGGGCATAGGCATTGTGCTCCAGGGCCGTCAACTGAGTGAAGGAGAGGTTAATACCATGGGTTTTCTTGGGGCTGCCACATCAATAAAAGCACAAAAGACCCTCCTAAAGGGTTTGAATTTTTTAATAGCCTCAGTCAAAGCAACATTGTTTAGTAAATAAATAATACACACTACTATTTATTTTCCTTAAATACAATATACTTGTGGTTCAGTCGTAGCCAAAGTTGAGAAAGTTCAGGGGGTATGAATACTTATGCATCCTTGTAAGTTATACTGCTACATTCGTAATAGAAAGACTGTTTCATTTGTATTGCCATATAAACCTTGAGTTTAAACAAGCAGTCAAAATGTTTATTGTAAGCAAAGATGGACTGACCTTGCAGAACCATGTGGACGTTATCGATGTCCAGGGGCATGGACCTCGTCTCCAACAAACCATCGTTCGAGTAGAAGTCTGATGACATCCTTTCTGATCAACAGGCTCCTGACAGCATACTGTAGATCTGCAAAATACATAGAAATATAGCTACTTTGGTCTTGCCATATATGTACATACTTTTCAGTTTACTTTCTTTATTTCTTCTTTTTTTTCTTTTCTTTGCACATTACTATTTAGTTTCCAGTGACGTGCGGTCAGGGGAGGCAAGTGAGGCTCTGCCTCACCTGTAATCATGGAAAAATAATAATGATAAAATCATTTATATTGCTATTTTCACCCTGGTTTGTGGTTTGTACTATACCTATTTTTCATTTAATTTAAAAAAGTTCAGATTATTTTTTCTTCAAAATCGCTGAATTTCTGCATTTTCCCATTCAAATGCTCGGAAGCGAAGCTGGTGAGGCAGCAGCGAGCTGAGCCTCACCTGGGATTGCGCAACCTCTCGCTAACTGCACTGGCTGCCATTCTGAGAGCATGTTCCTCCTGTCTGTACGTCGCCAATAAAATGGCTAAAAAACATTTAATGTATGAACTGATTTTCCATAATTTAGCTTATGTATATAATGTACATTGTTTTTTTTGTCACCAACTGTGTGCGTAAGGTGTTTCATGTGCTGAAGAGCGATCAAAAACGAGGTGAGGCAGGCAGTTCTCTTGCCTCATGGCAGGGGGCGCTCATGATCCCAGACATTGTGACTCCACAACTGCAGAGTAAGATACTGTAAGCGAGCTAGCCATGGAGCTAGCCATACAGTAAAGTCAAGTGCAGCGATATATTTATAGTTTTCTCCTCTTACCACAGCAATTAAATAATAATCGCAAAATAATACTAAAACAATACTACTGCAACTGACTGAATGTTCTGCTTTTTGCGTGGGAAATACTTGAGTGTTTTTAATTGTGGCGTTGTTGTCAGTTGCTATGGCAACGAGTCTGCGCGTAGCTGCGCTGATACAGAGAGCAAAGACGTGGTTTTGAGTTGTACTTTAACGGTTTTTCCCTTCGCTGCGGAGCACAGCACGAAAGGAATAATATCTACATGTCCAAGTTTGATTGAGTGAACGGAAATAGTCTTTTTGCCCTCCAGCGTTGTCCACATGCGCGTAATTTCCTTACATAAACAATAACATGCAGGGGGTCTATATTTATAAATCTGAAGATGATTAAGTCAGTGCCTCACCAGCTATGAACCTCACCGCACGTCCCTGTTAGTTTCCTTAGACTAGTCTTTCTTTAGTTGTTGTAATGCCTCTCAACATTAACGGTCTGTGCATTGGCGCCATCTCGTCACCAGGAAACTTGACAGATTGCCTTGGCCCCTCTGTTTGCAAGTAGAGCGCATCAGTTACAGGCCAGGAGGGGAGTATGCCATGCCTGTCAAGTCTCCCGTTTTGGCCGGGAAGCCGCGGTATTTTACCTCTCTTTCCAGCCATATTTTCCCGTATTATAAAATAATTATGTCTCCTTCCCACCATGTTGTCAAATCCAAAACTTGTTAGGTATGGAGCAAATATGCATGTTTTTAAACGCATGTGTAGTGTGGAGCGATAGGAAAAAGACTGACTTAATAGTTTTTACTATACTATTTACTATTTACTACACAAGGACTCTAGCATAAATGTTTGGCTGTTGAACTGAACCGTTCAAGGTCGCTATAAAGCTAATTTTCTTTTATTAGCCACTTAAGACATTTTTTTTATAAGAATTATGTGACCGGTGGACTTCTGCGTTGTGTGTTTATAGGACAAACCATAAAAACACCGAGTCTGGGTTTGGAGGCGGACTCCGTTTAGTCAGCCTGTCAATCGGGAGATATTAGCATTAGCACGTAGCATGTGCTCCAGTTCTCCAACCCGATCTCTTCCCAGTGGAACGATTAACAAAAGGGCGCGCTAACATACCTGTCAATCGGGAGATATTAGCATTAGCACGTAGCATGTGCTCCAGTTCTCCAACCCGATCTATACAAAATCATAATGTTAGCATGCATCAAATCTTATAAATGCATAATAGCAACTCGAATGAAAATATTAACCTAACATTAATACAGAAGAAAAAAAATAAACATTTGGACAATATAAATGAAAGGATTACAATAGATTATAAAACTTGCCTCTTCCCAGTGGAACGATTAACAAAAGGGAAGAGGAAATGAATAACTTAACATTTATAATGGTGCTGGAGGACCCTGAACAAAAGAAGAAGAAAGTAGGGCGGAGCTGGAGGACCAAACCCCTCATAGCAGACACAGAGGAACACAAAGACAGACAAGTATAAGAGGGCAAATAAATTAAAGAAAACATTTTGTGAAAATATACAACAATATAGACCCAGTTACAATTACATTACAAAGACATATTAAAACAAACCTTTATCTTGGCTTTTATCTGTTCTTTCTCCCTGAAGGATAAGTCATTTTTTGAGACATTGTATTGCTAACTTATCTTCTACCGGAGCTTTGAATGCTTGGATGCGCTCTGCACGCTGCACGGCAGCTCGTTACCAACAAAGCGTGCATGACATACCGCAGCCACCAGGGGGCCCCCAAGAGCTATTTTTTCTTTCTTTTTGTCCAGAAAATAATTTCTACATACATTATCAAATATATATTATTGTAAAAATGATGAAATCATGTGCTTTGTTATTATAATGAGATAGAAATTGTTACAAAAAAAAAATCGGCTCCACTGAGTGGGCCCCTTGGTGCCACTGGGGCGCTAAGCGGCTGCTTAGTTTGCTTATGCCTTGGGCCAGCCCTGCTGTGAGTAAATATATTTGCCCATTTATCCATAACAAATGGAACTTTCAACATGTAATAAGTTATTTTCGCAATTTACAGTCTATTAAAAGAGTGCCCCTCAGATTAATTTCACTCCCTGTGTTCGTTACTCTAGCAACAGTCAGCCCCGCCCACTCCTCACAACTCCTCTGAGCTGATTACTGACCAGTTCTCTGTCTAACAGGTCCGGAATATCTCCAAGACCTGGGTCTTACCCTACAGGAGGTCTATGAGAGATAATCTGTTTAAACTGGTGGCGAGAGAGGCTCGTCTAGCTCTAACTACCTTCGATCCAGAAGTTACGACCCTCTACAGTTAAGGAACAGTCAACTGAGTAGCCCTCACAGCTGAGTAGTCCCAATAACCACTTCTGTTAACGGTAGCCCTCTCTCTCTTAAATAACCTGCACTTGGAAACGGCTAGATTAGATTTAGTGACTTAGATTCAAGTCCCAGGGTCGTTATTCTTACTCTCACTAAAGGAAAGTCCGAAGCCACCACATTACTGGAATCATGTACACTGATTTTACTTTATTTGGAGAAACTAAAATAATCAATGACTCAATTAATTTCAATGCCACCAACCTCTATAAGATTTTATAAAGATATATTTATTAAGCTAGCTTTAGCAGGGGTAAGTAACATACAGATTAATTATTAAAGATTATAATACTAAATCAAAATAATAAAATCAACATAACCCAAACATATTATCCTAACTTCCCTCCCTGACCTGTGTCACTAATAAACTGAGAGAGGCTTTTGGGGAGCAGTTCTACTCATACCCAGATGGCAGTTGAGCTTGGCAACAGAAGTCTTTAATTCCTTGGTTCAGAATCTTTGTCTTTGTGGGGAAAAATCCTCTTTAGAATAGAAACAAAGCGGAATTGGTCCTTGTCCTTCGAACATCCAATTCTTCATCCCTCCCGGGATCTTTGTCTTTTCTCCAAGTCTGTTGCGGTTGGTTTGAGATCGTTGGGTTGAGGAAGAGTCGGCGGTAGAATCAGGAACCAGGGCTGGGGGCTGATGGATCTTGTCCCTTCTTAGCGGCGCGAAGTCTCAATTTCCCCATGGCTCCAGGGTGCGGTCCTCTGCTGATGTTTCCTCTGCGTCCTCTCGTTGAGTCGTCTTGGCACCGGGGACTAAGAACGCTCTCTTCCTCTTTCTGCTGTCTTTTATACTATCTCAGCCCATGGTTGTGTATGGGGAAGGTGGTGTACGTGACTTCTCGCATGTTCGATGAGTCGGTGGAAAGTACCAACCTTTCCCAACCGTCAGCCCTTGCATGACTCACAGCGCTAACCTCATGTGAACTTCCCCTTCTCTGCAAGGCCATCTGTTTGTACTTCCTTGCAAGTCCCTTGAGTCTCCTCTGCTCAGCTCGCCCATTACGACACAGCCTGAGAATAGGGCCTCACCCATCATTTTAATTCCATCTGTTTAAATCATTACATTTCTGTTTCTGTTAATTCATTCTAAATCAGTTTAACACAATCATCTTATCCTTTGCATACATCATAACTTTGAGTCAACACATTTAAATCAACACATCCCTATAATCCATTATTATTTATCAATCATGGCTGTAAATCTCATACATAATTATCAACCATAATCATCATGTTTTTATCAGCCTTACAGATTAAAATACAAGAATATATGTTAGAAAATCATTCAGTGTTTAAATGTGCATATATATTCATTTATAATTATACTTAAATCAACTCATAGATTACTTATCTCCCTTCAGGCCTTTATGCTCTGTTTTCTGCGTGTACCTGGAAAGATCTCACAACCGTATGCCAGTTTTCACGACACCTGCTACGGTGAGGGTGAAATCACTGTTTAACTCTATTGCCTGGAAAGAGCAACGTGTCCCCTTTCAGAAACGGTTAGAATTTTTCATATAGTGCAAATGTGGCAGAATTACGGGGCTGCAAATTTGGCTAGATCACTGGCACTCCATTTAGGACTTAAAGATTTAATATTTTGTATGACAATCTGGTCAGTTTTAAGGTCCTAAATTTTGATTTTGAAAACCCTGCCACAGTTCCACAGTCATGCTAACAAGTTTTTCAATAGAAACAAGTTTTGGTCTTGGCTTCTACTTTCTTTGTTAGTCTTACATTTTTTGATGGCAGATTACTCAACATCTCCTGGCACTCCAATTTTTTCACAAGCTTTAGTGTGTAAATGAATTTTTTTAAGTATCACCTGTCTGTGCTGGCTTAAAAAGCTAAAATAACTGTGATCCCTTACCCTCCAAAAACATTTTTTGACCAAAGTATATTGACCAAAAGTTTTGAAACTGGTTCAATTTCAAATCTCTGGACCACAACTCTAGCTTTAAACACTACTGTGATTGTAAAGGCAAACTTAAACATAATTTTTCTGACGACCCCTGCTTCCCACCCACAGGACAAGAACCACACATCTCACAATTCAATCTTTGTTGAAAATAAACATTCTGATTTCTTAGTTTCCTGTTTGTCTTCTGTGTGTAGTTCAAAAGACTTGAACCCAACATGACATGTAGCCTCTGTTTTAGTTTAGGACTTGCATCAAAAAGCCACCAGGTCAAATCTGAAAACCTTCTGAAATCACAGTCTAGCATTTAGATGTGTCAGGCAGCATATTGTACACAGAGTGGGTGAGGTTGTTTTTCATTTTGTTCGGACCTGCTCTGGGATGTGAATATGTTTAGATAAAGCCATATTTGAATAGCTTTTTAATGTAAAAGCTATTCAAATATGGCTGTTGGCAGAAATAAAACGAATGACTGATTTGACAGACATTTTGTTGCTGTTTTACTGCTCACTGTACCTGAAAGACCTTTTGGTGAACAGACAAAAGACTGGACCTCAAATAAAAAAGCCACTTTGATGAACTGCAATTGTAGAACTCGATGCATTAGATTATTGTAACTTTGGGATTTTTAGATTTTAATTATGTAGATCTTGTGAACTCGTTGAAACGTGCCACGCGAACAAACTTGACTACGTCTCAGGCAACGATGTTGGAGGTTCACTTCTTCCAGAGGGGGCTGTGTGCTACAGGACAGTTTGAGAGTGCTGATTGATGCTGACAAACCCACTGGAATGACTGGTAGGTGCCTAATGACAATTGGCCCAGAAGCGAGACTGGAAAGAATGCGTTCAATTGTGGAACCTTGTTAAGCAAGAGAATAGGCTGCATCAACTTAGAAGTGACAGAATGGCCTGGGAAATAATAAGCAGGCAGATTCCGGACAAGAGATGAAACTTAGAAGCGTCAGATGAGACATAAGCTTGAAAAATATCAGAATACAAGACAGTTTGCTTGTTGGCAGAGAAGTAAGTAAAGCTTCTGAGACCAAGAAAATATAGACAAGCTCAAACGACTTAAGAAAAGTGATCACTTTGTTAAAGATCTGATGAAATAGCACCTGCCAGACCATTTAGGTCTTCTGGTTTGCTCTGTACTTCATCTTCAGAATGAAACATGAAGCAGAAATCAGTCACTGTGCATCATGAATCTGGAAAAAAAACTGCCATAAATGAAATATCAAAACACATTATTTTAAATTGAGGGCAAACTACCTTCTGTTTAAGGTTGCCTTTCATTAGTAGTGAATAGAACACTGAGCAAATTTGATGTGTATCGATGATGGAATGACAAACAAGAATTAATCACTTATTTAACCAGGGCCATCCAGAGACCTATGGGAGAGGCAGATTTAAAAAAGGGGCACATTGAACAAAAACTCTGTACAACAACATAGCAACAACCCATATTAATCAAGAATCTAATTGGATCCTACTATATCATTGCCATCATGCAGGGAAATGCAAAGCAAATCTAGTCTATATTTTCCCCAACAGGTATAAAGTTTCTGTTTCTGCTGCTGACAGTCCTGGAGGGCTGAGCTGATCTGAGACTGTAGCTGTTAAGCAGACCAGAGGAGAGAAGGTCTCTGGTTATAAAGTTATGAAATAAGCTAATTTGCTGCCATTTTACTAATTAAGCCCTAATAATATCTATTTAACCTCTAGAACAACCTGATTTATAGATCAAAAAACTCAAAGGGGTTAACTCTATATAATAGTTTGGTATTAGCACCTCTGAGACCTAGAATTATAAGACTGAGATATCAAGGCAAAGAAAACTCAGTAGCTGCTGGTAGGGGCCATTCAGGGGCCTCCAGACACTCAGGGGCCCCTAGAAATTGTGTAATTGTAACACAGACCATAGAGCTAAACCTGTAGCATATTTTATAGAGAATGACAATGTTATTACATTTTATCTAATGCATTCAGCTGAGAAAAATAAATAGTGCATTTAGGATTTAATTAGGAAGTTTACTTTGTAAAAGTTTAAAGAATCATCTTGATAGTTTGATTGTTGTGTTACCATGGCTACAATATGGTGTAATCTTTGTGTTTGAATTGGGTTTGTTCACAAATACATCACAGCAAATAACCAATAATCAGTGATTGATTTTAAACTCTGCCAATAAACCTGGTCTCCCTCTCACAGATTCACCTTATCTATATTTAAACATGTTAGCGATGCTGAAGTTCTTAGTAGGACGGGTTCAGGAGGGATGGGGGTTCTGTCTAAGGCCCCATACTACCTTGGGCCGGCCCTGGAGGAACAGCTGCTGCGATGCGCATCCCTGGAATCTACCTGGAATCTACCTTTAATCCCCCGGTGGCCCCTATGTCAGTCCCCCGATGCTTTGGGGACGTTTTGGTTCATTTTATTGTGGCATGTTTGGTTTTTTGCTGCGGTTCTAATTATTGCTACAATATTTTCTCTGATGTTTATTTTGTGAACTCTAAATGCTCTGGGACGAATCTTCCTTTAACACTTGAGGTTCTGCAATAACTTCTATTTACAGCCCAGAACCTCCAGCCCAGATCCCGTCAGCAGCGGCTTTAAACCGCCTGGTAGAAACGTTAAGGAGAAGCAGAGCGAACAGTCAGCAGGTGGTACAACCCGGTACCAGGTGGTACAACCCGGTACCAGGTGGTACCAGGTGGTACCGGGGCTTTGATCTGCGTTGCGATTCGCGGTGACAGTCGGTACCATGTCTCATATCAGGATGTCTGATATAAAGACAGATATTCTTTATATCTGTCGGTGGACCGACTTAGACTGCCTGTAGTGAACCGGGCCTTTAGCAGAATGATGAAGTTAAAGTCAAAAGTTTTTTCTGCAGCTGAAACATTTCTGTGTTTAGTGGTGAGGCGAGTTTTTTCCCCACTATTGCAAGGACGATTATAAAAGTATAAATAGAAACAGTTTTTCTAACGTCAGCATCAGACCTACGTTTTTATTCACAAATCAGTGTATGAAAAAATATTCTTGCCCTTAATTGGATAGTTAAAGGACACAGATCCGCCCCTCCTCCTCACCATGGACCCGGAGTCTGAACAACATGGAGGCTCTGAGAGTCATTATTAGACTGAGGGCAACCAGACTAGTTTATTTTTACTAAATTATTATATTTAGCTACATATTATTGCTGAGGGGCACAAACAGGCCTTCTGACATACAGATTAAAAATAAAAATTTTTTGGAAAAAAAAATCTCAAGAAGGTCACTAGGGGCATCAAGGATAAAAAGGGAAGGGGCTCAAGCCGCCCCGCCCCCCTCTCTGCACGTGCCTGTGTTTACCAATTGGTGAAAGGACTTGAGCTACTTGTTACTGAGATGTGCGATATCAGTCAACTTTATGTTCTGTCAGCAGCCACAAAACTGCGCATGTCGCCTTCACAACTGAGGGAAAAATCACAATTAGGCTAAAGAAATAATTTACGACTTGCAGTGAGCGTAGATCATCTCTCTTCAGCCGGCATAACACTTGCGAACGGCTTTGCCACATATGTAAATGCCAGGTTATTTTTAGCAAAGTGTCTCTGTACCTAGCACCAGTGTTGTATAGTAACGAAGTAAAAATACTTCACTACTTTACTTGAGTATATTTTGGAGTACTTCATACTTTCCTGGAGTATGAAAATTTTTGATGACTTTCACTTTTACTTCACTATATTTCCGAACTTAATTGCGTACTTTTACTCCGATACATTTTCAATGTGTGGTTTAGTTACTCGTTACAAAAAAGCGAGAGAGAGAAACGAAGTGTTTTGACCCCACCTACTGATTAGCAAGTAGCAAGAAGGCTACCGAACAAAGTCCGTAGCCTCCTTGCCTGGGCTTGTTCATCACCACCAATAGGATACACCTGTTTCGCTTCTCCCATTAAACACAAAGCAAGTCTCGCAATCAGGAACAGCCACATGGAGGAGGAGACGGAGACCAGAACGACTGCAACTACGTCGGACACGGCTCCAGGGGAACCACCAGCTGGTGATAGGGTGACCAGACGTCCTCTTTTTCCCGGACATGTCCTACTTTTCAGACCTAAAAAGATGTCCGGGGGGAATTTAAAAATTGTCCGGGATTTTGGTCAATTGCCTCAAAACACATTACATAGCTTACAGTGCATTGTAGGGCACTGCGCACGGCGCTGCGTGTCACGTAATCCCTGAGCCGCGTCAGTGGGCAGCATCCCCCCCCCGCTCCAAAGTTTTCTGGGTTTTTTTTTTTTTTTGCATAATGACCAGTTGTGTGCACCACCTATTGACTGATTCACTGATTTGTGAAGTAGAGTAATCGTAACAGATCTTTTTCTTCATGTTGGCCGCATTTTCTGTACTATTTATTTTTCTCATTTTCAGCACTGACCTTACTTGAAGGGAAAACTTAAGGCTTACAAAAACTTTGTATTTTCTGTCCTGGAGGGTACACTAAGAAGCTGGTTCAGTTGTAAAGCAGGTTAAGTTAACCTTGTGCTATAGGTAAAGCACCTAATTTTCTTAACTAAATGATGCCTGCAGGTATATCTATTAGCAGGTTTAATTTTGCCTGCACATGGTTGTGTACATTATTTTAAGTGTATTTGACAAGTTTACCAAAATATAAAAAATGTCATTCAACCTGCATTTGCTTTGTTTTACTTTTTACTTGTACTTTTCATTACATTACTTGAGTACATCCATTTTTACAGTACTTTCCATACTTAAGTACAAGAAGTTTCAGATACTTTAAGACTTTTACTCAAGTAACATTTCAGTCAGTGACTTCGACTTTTACCAAAGTCATATTTTGGAGAGGTACTTGTACTTTTACTTGACTCTGAGATTTCAGTACTTTATACAACACTGCCTAGCACAACCTCCTGTTCAAACAGCTGTATTAAGTTTCTGAAAGCTTACTTTATCATCTGCCTCGATTTTACCTGTTAGTTTTCTCTCGACCAACTATTAAGAAATTATAGCATTTGATTTGTCCTTTGCGCGCATCCACCTGCCCCCCTTCATTTATCGACTGCCCTGCATTTGATGCTAATGGGTCATAAACCGTTAACTGTTCCTGCTCAGTCCTTTGACCATGGTCAGAAGGCACAGGGGAGATCTTCCTCCAGGGCCGAAGTCTCTACTTCGGGGTTAACTCCCTCACTCGCCCTGAACATAGACCACGCGGTGGCACAGAGGTGGTTGGAGGTTAACTCCAACCACCTCCAGCTAACAAGTGAAGGCTGCACAGACTTTTCTTAATAACCGCTGCTCCGGTCATCATCCACACTCATTCTGCCACACATACCATCTCTCACTCGCTCCTAAGACATGCGGGTTTCAGCACGCAGCGCCCCCTTCTGACCGGAGGACGGCTGTCACACATCTCACTCATCCACACACAACATACACAATACTCACTGAGCTAATCATCACAGACAGTGGAGGTACTTTCCGCAAAACTACCCCCACTCTGGGTGGCAATTAAGCAATAATTCCACTCCAACCTTACAATGCATAAAATTGATATAAAATCCTTATAGCTAACAAGAGATAACTGTGTCAATTATCATTACATATAGGTGAGGCATAGCATCAAACCACATATCCCAGTGAGATAATTAGCTCATTTAACACTGGTGTACCTACATGTGCAAAATTAAGCTTTACATGCCATAGTCTAGGAAAGAAATTACTCTGGGGCATTTGTGACGACCAGGCAGGACACTAACTGAACTCTATCAGGTATGAAAAACTTACAGCAAAACATGTTCTTTTAGATAAATCATTTGCTCTTCAGTTAAATTTTCTTTGAAGTTTGAACAACTGAACAGTAATAAAGAAAATAGACACATGTGGCCTTGTTGAATAGTTTTAGCTAACTTCGCAGGACACTAGAATAGCTGGAACCTTAAACTGAGTCCATGGTCCTACTTGGAACTATCCATGTGCCATACCGGTCCGGTGCTCTGCGCCGACGCCTAGACCGTCAAACCAGCGGGCCCAGAGGAGGTGAATATCCCACCGCACCCCCACCATCCTCATGGTTGACATGGGAAGGGGAGGATGGTACAAACACACCTGGATTGGGATGTGTTTGTGCAGTTGAGGTAGGCAGCAGGAAACAGCCAGCTCCCCCACTGGTTGCATCAGAGAACAAGCCCTGCAGATCCAGGTCACAGTCTGCTGAGTCCTCCTCTAAGATTGGTGGTGGATTCTCAGTAGGTTCCCAGCATTGCCTTTGGTCCAAGACCCATGTGTTGTCCAGGGGCTTCAGGCTGCGGTAGTGCTTTAGCTGGTCACAGTGGACAACTTTCACCTTGGACCCTGGGGTCTTTTGAATCTGGTAAACAAGGTCATCTAGTTGGCCCAGGACGAAGTGTGGTCCTTCATATGATGGGAGGAACTTTTTGACTTTGTTCTTTGACATGATGTGTCCTTTTAATGAGATACCAAACAGGGTCTCCAACTTTATACTGTGTGTGGCAGCAGTTCTTGTCATACTGTCTCTTTGCAAGTGTGACTGAGTCCCCCAGGGCGATTTGGTGAGCCAGCTCCAACCGTTCCCGCATCTGCTGCACATACTCTGGAACAGTGGGTTGGTGTTCCGGATCAGGAGGCAAACCTGCGACAAGGTCCACTGGTTCACTTACTTCTCAGCCCAACATCATAAAGTTTGGAGAGAAGCCTGTAGCATTATGTTTGGTTGCCCTGTATGCCACAACAGCATAAGGTCCCATCAGGTCCCCATTCCAATGGCAGTGTGCTGTCCCAATCCACCCTCTTTTAGAGGGTGGTGTTGAAACGCTCGACCTGACTGTCTGACTGCAGCCTGAATGATGTTGTGTGAGTCTTGTCTATCCCAAACAAGCTGCACATCCCTTGGAACACCTCAGACTCAAAATTGCATCCCTGGTCACTGTGTAGCTCTTGAGAGATTCCATAGCGGCACACCCACTCATTAGTAACGATACCGTCAACTGTGACAGCTCGCTCATTTGGAATAGAAAATGCTTCAGTCCAGTTTGTGAAGTAATGTTGTATCAAAAGCACATAGCGGTGTCCATGCTCAGTCTAATTTAGTGGTCCCATAATATCCAGTGCAATGCACTCCATAGGAGCTCCTACCTGGACTGTTCCCATAGGAGCTTGCAGTGTCTTCTGGGGTCGAGCCCTTGATGCACAGCTGGCACAGGTTTTACACCAGAGGGCAATATCCTCCCTCATGTGGTACCAGTAGTATCGGGTTCTTAATCTGGTCAGGGTCTGCTCTACACCAAAATGTCCA